>NW_026705329.1:600000-789766 GCF_029867415.1 Vicia villosa
ATTTGTTCGTCACACAATTCAACAGCGTTGGTCGCACCTGCGTGGGGAGGCATAGGATTATTCTGCACATTAGGACCAGTAGGAGCGAACGAGATAAGCTTGTCATCGAGGAGATCCTGAACTTTGTACTTTAATGCTCTACACTTTTCAATCGTATGGCCTGGAGCACCTGAATGGAATTCACAACGAGCATTAGCATCATATCCTGGAGGAAGAGGACTAGGTGGAGGGCCTATTTCACGGAGTTGCACCAACTGACCAGCAAGCAATTGGGGAAGAAGTTGGGCATATGGCATCGGAACCGGATCTATACGCCTTTCAGGGTACCTTTGCCTTTGTGGAGCCCTCTGACCTTGGGGCCTAGGATTTTGCTGACGATTCTGAGGAGCAGCAACTTGTTGTTGTGGGATGAATGGCTGTTGAGGTGCTACCCATGGCTGTGGAAGAGCAGCAGCATATGCTTGAGGGACATATGGGCCAGGAACAACATAAGGCATTGGGTAATAAGGAGGTGGAACAGCAGAGTATACAGGAGCTCGACCTTGATCAATAGAGGCGGTGCTAGTTTCACCTTCTTTCTTCTTCATAAATCCGGAGTAGGGCTTCTTACTATTACCATTAGAATTGCTAGGATTAGTAACACCTTGAATGGTACCAGCTTTAACACAGTTCTCAACCCGTTCACCAATGATGACCACATTTGAGAAGGAAGGAGAAATATTACTAACCATGTGCTGAAGATACGGCCCTTTCAGAGTCCCCATAAACAGATCAATCAATTCACGGTCCAAGAGAGGAGGTTGGACTCGAGCAGCAAGTTCACGCCACCTCTGGGCGTATTCTTTGAAAGATTCTTCAGACTTTTGTGCCATATTTTGGAGCTGGGCGCGGCTGGGAGCCATAGCAGTGTTATAATGGTATTGTTTCAAGAAGGCGTCAACAAGTTCTCACCAAGTAATAACATTAGACCTCTCAAGTTTCATATACCACTCCAACGGGGCTCCGGTGAGACTGTCCTGAAAGAAATGCATGAGCAATGGTTCGTTTTCAGCATGAGCATCCATCTTACGGCAGTAGGAACGAACGTGAGTCTCTGGGAAGGTGACTCCCTTGTACTTATCAAAACCTGGCACCTTAAACTTTGGGGGAATAACAATCCCAGGTACCAAGCACAAAGCAGCAGTGTTGAAACTTGAGGTTTTAGCAACCTCAACAGCCTTAAGGCGCTCTTCAAGAGCCTGGTACATCTTAGCAGTCTCAGTCAACTCAGTAGTAAGATCGTGTTCAAGATCAATAACATCATGGTGATCATCCACCAATTTTGGTATCCCCTCAACAAGAATCTCTTTAGATTTCGTCCCTCCATCGATAGAAGTGGTAGGAACATCCTTGACCAAACTAGCGACACTCTTTCTGAGTTCATCCTGTCCTTGAACGACGACATTGAGAGTCTCCATAAGTTGGGTCATTCTTTCCCCCATAACATCCATATCCCTACGGAGGGCAGCTTGATTCTGTTCAAATTGGTCCATGATTCTTCTCTCGTTGTTTCTGGTGCGGTAAGGATGTAAGAAAGTCAGCTTTGTAGTCGGAAAAGAAATCTGTTGTTGGAAGGGACCCCAATTAGAATCTGATAAAACCTGAAAATGCAATGTGATATGAGTGCATGGGTGCATGTGTGCATGTTTTATTATTTTCAAGACTCTTTAGCTTTGTCTCAGGCCAACAACACAAGATGATGGAGGAAATAGTGAAGCATAACCAAGATAAGCACAACCAAGATAAGCAAACATAATCGATTAATTCCACAATCAAGTTCTTGAAGTACACAATATTCTGCTCCCATGAGCCAACAAATACAGAAATAGAATTAGGAATCCCATCCAACAAATCTGGTGGTGATTCTACAACAAAATCAGCACTAAGCAGCGCCCTCCATGTCCACACGATGGAGAGGGCTTTCCCCGATGTTCTTATCACTCCAGGTCTTCATTTCTTCAAAGAGCTTCTTGGTATCAACACGGGTTGGCCTCTTAATGATTTCTTGAATCAGCAGGTCTTTTCTGAAATGCATTGTTTCCATGTGGCGATTCTTCAACTCCCAATATGTAGCTTCCTCTTGAGCTTGGGCACTACCTTGATCTTTTTCTCTTATCTGACCCTTCAGCTTTCGGATTTCTTCATAACACTTCTCTATGATGCTTTGGCGTTCCAACAAGAGTTTGTCTGCTTTCTTACGACGAGTCTTCTCTGAATTGGCTTTTTCAGTCTGAATCTGGAGCTTTTCAGTTAGTTCTGCCAACTGAGCCTCATAATGTTCTTTCAGCTTCTTTTGAGTTTCGGTAGATTTAGCACCTACAATCATCCTTGGCCTCTTTTGAGAAGTGCTCCCTCTAGCATACAATTCTTCAAGCTCTATTTCTCTTAATTTCAACTTATGGAGTGCGGAAAGCTTCTCTTGCCGAGCGGTATTCATCTTAACATGCATTGTTTCCATCTGTTCAGTCAACTTCCGATTCTGATCCACAATTTGATTATAACGAGGCATGGAAACAATGTTGGGCTGTTCACCAGCAGGGGGTACAAAGGATCTTTAGGAGGGAAAGGCATCCCTTGAGCATCAACCACAGATTCGACCCACTTAGTATAATCCTCGTAAGTAGCACAATCTCTCTGACCAAAATGTTTCTTATCTCTCCAACAAATACTCTTCCAAGCTTGTACAGCTTCTGCCATCTGCCCACTGTCGGTGGCTGAATGATAGAAAATATTCTCAACAATTTCTGTCTGCTCAGGGGGACTGATAAAAGCATATCCAAATGTTCTCCTAGCCAGGACGGGATTATAGTTGATTCCACCTCTAAGACCCATGAGAGGTACATTTTTGAACTTTCCGCAACTCATAATAACTTCCATGCTATCTAAAGATCTATTGTGCCAGACAATATCTTTGGCCCTAAGCCCCATAATCCTCTCAGCCCACTTAGATGTGTGCCTATTATCAACGAAAGCATCACGCTCAGGCAAATGTGACCTGAATCAACGATATAACAACGGAGCACAGAATCTAACCAAACCTCCCTTCTGACTACTCTTGTGATGAATGGAGTGATAAACATCCCCCAAAAGTGTAGGAACCAGATTCTGCAGAATGAATATATGAATTGCATTCATGTCAACAAAGTTAGGAACGTTTGAGAACATCATGATACCATAGATACTTAGAGTCAGGATAGCCTTAAATGTGTCCCATTCTTTTGTTTCAGCAGCATCACAACCCCTTTTGACCAGAAACTCCATGCGAAAACCAAGACATCCTCCCTTCTTGGTGAGATTTGCTTCCACGACCGACTTGCTCAAATAAAGAGCCTTAGAAATCTCCAAGGAAGTAGGAGCTTCCATGGTGCCATAGTACGGTACTTCTTTCCCTATAGGAACGCCAAGAAACAGGGAATACTCTTCTAATGTTGGAACCAAAAGGTAGTCGGTGAACGTGAAGCAGCGAAGGGAAGGATTATAGAACTGAAGCAAAGTATGAACTCCCTCCTGCTCGTACTTGGTGAATGGCATCTTGAGAAGGCTCAGAATATACCCATATTTTTCTCGGAAATTGGTTGACTCATCCGGCGTAATCTTCTTTGCTAAACACCCAAGGGAATCCAGATTCGGATCCAGGAAAGAATAAGAGGGGTTGCGTCTACCAGTCTTCATTGGTGGGGCCATGTGTTGGTCGGAGACAAAGCCAAAAGTTCCTGAAAATAAATGAACATGCATATTAAATGATACGGTGGAATGCATTCCATTGGGAGAATCCTAAAGTCTTTTCATTATTTCTTTTTTCTTTTCTTTTCTTCTTTTTTTCTGCAAAAAAGTATATACATATTTATTATTACTTTTTTTTGGAAATAGATTTTAGGATTCTCCACAAATGAAGTGAGGTGGATGCAATAGCATGATGTGTCATGTGTGTGATGTGGTGAGAGACTGAATGTCCCTCGCAGCCCTGGATATCTGGGTAACACTGAATGTAACAGGTTCAAAATTCCGGCTTCAGATTGCAAAATGGAAATCAGGGTATGATGAAGGCTAGTATCCTGTCCCACCCCAAACTCACAGGTATGAATTCTAGACACGGACAGGTGGTCCCTAATGGTCACTAGGGTCTACAGTTCCCATGGGGTACAAAGTGTTTGAGGCAGCAAGCGTGCCAGACACAGTGTTCCATGAAAGAACCTCGCCCAGTTGTGGTACCCTATGTCAAGCTCGATCGTAGCAAGAGCCACGGGAGTCAACATGAGCATCCATGCTAATCCTATGTGTCACTGGCCTGGGTAGTGGGCCTTTTACCTCACAAAAACCCCCACCTGCAAAACAAAGCAGAAAAATATGTGGCCCCCACGGGGACCCATAATATAGTCCAGATGCATGATGTGCAAGCGGAAATAAACATGATATGCAAGCAGAAAATAAACGTGCAAACATATATACAAGATATAGACATAAAAAACAAATAAACACCCAATAAAACAACAAACAAAGGCTAGGATCGACTTGCTTAGGTATCCCCAGCAGAGTCGCCAGCTGTCGCACGCTCGCGAAAAATGAACAGAGTCGCCACCAATATATTTATCCCATAAGGGAAAGGAATATCAGATAACCTAACAAAGGAAGGAACAAGGTCTTGCGACCAGAGAATCAAGGTACGGGAGTCGGTTACGCAAGGGGAAGGTATTAGCACCCCTCGCGCCCATCGTACTCGATGGTATCCACCTATGTTTGTTTCTATCTAAAGGGTGTGTACTATGTCTATGTCTACATGCGAATGAATGCAAAATGTAGGGAAAATAAAGAATTGTACTCGCACGGGCCCTACCCCGCTGCCTACGTATCCTTTTCAGGAATCAGAGTTACCGTAGCTCGGCTAAAGATTTTCTGTTTGTTTTTGTGTTTTTTAGTTGGGCGGAGTTAACGCTCGCGCTCTTGCATAAGGGGACAGCCTAGGATGCAATAGAGCGGAGATAACAATGCCCTTAAGAAAGGAGAGAAGAGAGAGAGTTTGAGTGTTTCGAGGAAATCCCTAAGGCAAGGGAAACTCGAGTTACTCTTTGGTTTGTGTCTTTTAGAATTTGGGAACTTACGCCTGAATGGTTCCCTAAAGCAAGGGAGATCCAAGCACTCGAATGATTCCCTAAAGCAAGGGAGATTCAAGCTTCCATTCCCTTTTTAATGATTTTCACTTTTTTATTAATGTTTTTAGGTGTTTTCTTTGTATTTTTTAAAGGGATTTTATTTTGAATATTTTTAGATGTTTTAGTGTTGTAAAAGAAAAAGGATGAAAAAGTGGGAGACTAGCCTAATTTCTAAGCCTAATTGTTGTTTACTTCTAATAGAAATGAGGAAGAAGTTATTTTGGTATTTCACAATATAAGAAAATATTCACAAAAGGAAAAGAATTAAAATCTAAACTATTCATGAAAATATATACACAAACAATTGCATTTTATTCATGTTAGAAACTATTTTTGAATTAACAAAGAAAACTATTTATTTATGGTTAATCAACCAATCACAAATCAAAGAAATCAATCAATTAAAATTCAATTAAAAGAAAATGAAATTTCAAAAAGCTAATTGGATGAAAAATATTTTTTTGTCACTTTTTATTTAAAAGAAAAATGAATTGATATGCAAAATAAATAAAAGAAAATCAATTTTTATTATTATTTATTAAACAGCAAGGGGGTGCAAAAATAGTTTTAAAATGAACTAGAAGTCAATTAAAGCAGAAACTGGGCTCAATCAGGGGTGTGGGAATAGCAAGGGCGCGCTGAAGGCCCAATCCAGTAGCAAAGGTGTGTTAGCAGAACGGGGGTGTAATCCAGAACAGAAGCCAAGCCCAGACGCGCCAAGGCCCAAACGCATGCATTCCATTTTATTTCTCATTTCAGTTTTTATTATATGGCATGGTTATTGAAGCATGTGTATTATTATTAACGTGACATGCGTGGCAGAATTTTTTTATCAATTGGTCATGGTGGTTTTAAGTGGAATAAGATAAAAATGTAAAACTCAGCTAATCACACAAAGCCACGTCACCATTCAATGATTGTAGTAAAACAAAACTTAGCCAAAATAATGGGGGAAGAGGCCAATGGTGGAGCGCCACGCGTGCAGGTGGTGCAAAAGGTATCAAAACAAACACAGGCGCCGGAGCAGAGCTCCGGTCGTCTTCTCCGGCCAGCCTATGGCAGAGACTAATCAAAATTTCCAGAAATCAATCAAAGTACCACCGCTCCACTCGGATTTTTGCGTAGATCATAGATCTGGCATTAGTTTTCATTGATTCTTGCTCGAACTTCAAAACCGAGGACAAATCTAAAACCCTAACATCTAGCATATTCACCAAAACACATGCTAATGGCATCAAGATGAATCTTAAGTTTCATTGAACTCAAATATGCGAACCAATCATTCAAACAGCAAGCATAACACACAAAACGAATCACATTCTCAGAATCAAGATTTAACATACACTACAAGATTATGAACAGATGCATATGGTTTTGAAGCGTTTGGATGCAATGTTCAGAGAGTTTCAGATGCTTACTTGGTGAGATCTTTAGCAGAATGATGAAGACGCTCTTCTTCTTGCAAGTTACTCCTTGATCTTTGGCTTCACCGATGCAAGCTTGATAGACTCAGCAGGTTCACTTCACAATGCTCCACTACCAGGCATCTTCCTCTGATGGCAATGATGATGAGTGCAGACGAGGGATGAGGATGATAGAGGGAGTTGGAGATGAAGATGATAGAGGGAGTTGGTTAGAGGTGACAGTTGCGGTGGCCGGAGTTTGTTACAGCTCATAACAAACTCTGATGAATGGAAGAGATGTGAACTGAGTGAGGGAGTGTGTAGAGAGAGGCTGAGTGCAAAATGAGAGGGAGAGAGAGGAGAGTATGGGGTGAGGGAAAAAGTGGAGAGTGAATCGTGTCTGTGAAAGTGTGAGGCTAGGTGTTTATATAGGGTGAATTACTTGTGATTCAAGAGGGAATCTTTGGAGTGGGACTAGCAGCTTTTCACTCTTTTTTGCTAACACTTAGTGAACAAGCATTGGCAATTGTAGTAGGCTTTATGTCATCTTTTGGAAATCAGCATGTGCATGGGCTTTAATGGCAAGTGGTGGTGGCAACATACCTTGGTGCATGCTGCAAAATGGATGTATCTCCTTCTAGTTCGAGTGGCCCTCTTTGCAGCTTTCTAATCCCCTAACCAATTGCTCAAATGACTTGTTCTTGGACTCATGGTGTAGGTGACACATGATAGAGCATGTTTCATGTTGCTATGATCAAGTAACAATGCCTATACTTCCTTCAAAATGAATTGGAACATGGTTGTGTGCACTCAATATAAGGCTTACGCGCATGACCTGAAGTTTTATGCCTGATGCCTTTGCCAGTACGCATTTCTCATGAGCATGACTTTGGGTGTCTCTAACTAGATCAATATGTGTCCAAAATTAGTGATATTGGATTCAATAGGCAGGGAACATGGCAAAGAGTAATTCAAGACCAAGTTTGTTCAAAATGAGGACCTATGGAAGGAGAAAATTGCACTTGAATTTGGCATACCATGTGCTTGTGCAAATGACACGCGCGTGGCCTAGAACTTGGTTCAGCCAGATGCTTGACTTGGTCAGTGTGAGGGCATGACTTTGAAGGCTTGTATTTGGCTCAATATTTGTTCAATTGCCATGATTCTTGTTTCAATGGATAGAGGGGATGGCAAAGAAGAGATGCATACCAAGATCTCATTCATAGCACTCATGTATGTCTCTAAATTCAGCTTGCAATTTGGCATGCCACATGCTTGATAAAATGTCTGGTCATGACTTGGCCCATGACTTAGATTGTGACTTAGATTAGATGAATCTTCAGCAACTTCAAACCTCACTAACTCTCTAACCAAGCTTCAAATGAAAAAGTGTTAACCTAAAAAATTTTTCTCCTCCATGAGAGGAACAACTTTGATGTTGGGAATTTCTCCAAAAAATGCCATTTGCCACGTGTAAATCAAGGCTGAAGTGGACTGCTCATCAAGATTTAAAGCCTTCAAAAATTTTCTAAGTGTCAAAACTTTCCACTTTTGTCATTTTTCTATTTTTGGCAACTTTTTGTCAAACTCCTGATTTTATCCATCCTTTGGCTTTTCTTGGTTGAATTTCCACCAAAAGTCACTATTTGAATAATTCTTCTGATTTTGACCCAAAAGTCAACTGTTCTGATTTTTCTGATTATTGATGGAATTCTTGATTAAATCTCCTCCAGTCAAATCCAGTCAAATGAATACATCCACATAGTCAATATGAAAGCTTCTCACTCATAAAATCCATTCCTGATTAAATGTTGACTAGAAAGTCAACTGGTTGACTTTGATCAAGGAAACCCTGATTAAGAGGATCCGATGACTTCTAGACTTGTATACCCCCACCAATGCCTTGAGTTGAGAAAAACCCTAATCCAGGAAGATTTCAATGAAAACAAAGCCACATAATCACACCTCAGATCCTCACATTTGGTAGGAAATTCCTTGCCATAAAAGCTCTCCCTTGCTAGTCTCTGATTAGTACCAATGATATGAATGCATGAGTTGGATTATGACCTAAATGATATATGTATGTGAATTATAAGCCAGATGAATAAGGGTAGGACAAATTTGGGGTATGACACATATGCTATGGAGTCCTAACTCAAGTGTGAACTTCATATTGACTCATCTCCCACATATGTGAAAGAGGTCGCAATGACTATGCCACTCCTAATCTTAAGTGTTATTGAATCCGGGAATAGGATTCGTCCTTCATTTAATTCCCAAAACGCCCTTGAAAAATAAAACAAACAATATAAAACATTTAAGTGAATCCTAAACTTTTAAGGTAACCCCTCTTTTAATCGAAAAATCCCCAGCAGAGTCGCCAGTTCTGTAATACGGTGAACTGACTTTATATCGAAATGTCGCGGTTAAGCAAGAGTCGCCACCGACTTTTATTTTATCCAAATATTCAGAAAGGCTAAAAGAACAGGAAAAACCTTTTTAAAAAGAAACTGAGTACGAGGGGTAATTTATGCAAAGGGAAGGTGTAAGGCACCCTTTGCATCCATGGTTATCCATGGGCTCTTAATTGCTTTGCTCTTTGATTTCAGAAATGTAGAAGAAAATAATATGGACTTTAGTTCGTAAATGAGCGTAGCCATTTTAGAAGGTTTATGAGAAAGAATATGAAAATGGTTTTATCCAGAGCAAGGCAATTAGGGGCAATTACCTTAATCATGTAGAAAATAGTTCTTTTAGCCTTTCAGGGTGAAAGGGTCTATCCATGCCATAAGAGGGCAGGAAGCCTTTCATTTGGAGGTTGAAGGGTCGTCGCAACGTCGTTCTCCATAAGACTGTCCCATGCCATAGAAAGGCAGGTAGTCTAAGGGAAGGACCAGAATAGCCTTTCGTAGGCAGCTAGAGGATACCTCAGCCTTTCGTAGGCAACTTCCAAGAGTCGAGGTCATATTGGTGTATCGAAGGCAGCATCATTAGGGTCTTATGACCTTTGTATTTATCGAGGCAACATGGCTGAGGTATCCTCGTATTCGAGGGACATGGCTATTCCGCAAAAAATACAAGGCAACAGGCAACAGGCAACAGGCAACAGGCAGCAAAGAGGTTACCCAAAAAGTGTGCGTGGGTGCAACAATCATGTGATTAAATTCAGTAAATTTATCTTATAATTAGTTATTCTAGGTTAATTACAAGCTTGCACTCCCTAGAATTACTAACCACAACAATTAATATTTAATTAAAGCAATAATGGGGAAAGGGAAAATGAAACCAGCGGAGGAAAGGGAAAATGAAACCAGCGGGATAAAAAGAGCAATAAGTCTAAACAAGTAATAATTAAGATCAGGGTTTAGGGTTACCGACTATTCGAAGCTTTGGCAATTGGCAAACCCTGAAAAGGTGGGAAAAATAAGAAACAAGATATATGTGAGTGCACTATCAGTTCAGAAGTTAAATACAGCTAACCCTAATCAATAAAAGTAAAAATACAAGGAAAGGAGTGAAAACACTTAGCTTCAATTGATGAAGGTTGATAGTCGGAGATTGCCTTGAGCATTGACTCGGATCCTCAGAGAATTGGCAGAAAAATAAAATACAGTGAGTGTTTGAAAGTTCTTTTACTGACAAAGCAGAATAAATATTTAAAAAGAATAAGGGAAAATAACATTATATTATAAAAGAAAAGGGAAAATAAATAATAAAGAAAATTGAATCGGGACTTAGCTTTGTGAAGGGCGTGGCGCGTAATCGGAAGGTATCTGAGAATAACCCTGAAAAATGCACAAAGAAATATTTTTTTAGTGTATGGCTAGTTCTCGCAAACCCTGATTAAGGCACAAGTTAGCCATGGTTAATAGAATAAATAAAATCAGATTAATTAATTATTGGTTTTTAACCTAATTAATAAAATCGATCAAAATTAGAATTTCGATTTTTCTTTTAAAATACTAAGATTTATTTTTATTCAATTAATTAATTTGTTGATTAAAACAGTTTAAACCATTTTAAAGCAATTAAATAAAATCGAATAATCGGTGATCGAAAATAAATAAAATATTTATTAAGATAAAAAGAATGTCTTTTTTAGGCTTTTAGAAGAAAAAGAAAATTTTTATACATAAAATATATATAAATAATATTTAGAATAAAAAAAAAAGGGTTTATGTAATAAAAAAGAAAAAAAAAATAAAAAAACTTAGCGTGCGATCTAGTGAGGCGCAGCACTGAAGGTGTATGATGCGCCTGCTCATTTGTATCTGCTGGATTGAAGGATGATTAGATCTGACGGATGGTGGAGCGAGGGTACATGACACGCGCGTGCATCTTAACGCGTTGGATCGCTGGATTTTAAAAAACCCTGGCGCGCGCTTTCTAGCCAATGGGAGAGGGACACGCAGTCGTCTTCTTCCCCTCTCTGTCGTGTTAGCCTGGCTTTTACCTACGGCCGATCCAAGCCGTTGCCATAGCCCCCTGCAAAAACGAAAACCACAGAACAACACCAAAAATACTTCGCGACCCAGCCATCCTAATCGTCCAGGTCTCATGAATTCATTGATACCTGAGATAGGGTCTAATTTTACTCTGAGAAAAGCCCTAATCCGAAACTTGAAACCCTAGCCATGGCGAAACGTTATGCACGCATCAAAACTTAAATTACACAAACCAGAAATCATCAGAATGCCATCATAAACGCAAATCTAATGTCAAATTATGTTAACAATGCACGTATGTATGTAATCGAAGTAAGTTTATTTTGGTGCAAAACGTGAGGTATAGGTGCGCGTTCTTGATGCTTTGAGGCTTGGGAATGACTGGAAAACGTTCAGTGATCCTTCAAAAACGTGATTGAATCCTCAAAACGTCTTGAATCGAGCTGCAAATCCAAAAACGATTTTGATTTTTTTTCTTGCACTTTTATGAATTCGGTTAGGGTTCTCTCTTGCAGAATCCTCCTCCTCTTCATCAGGGTTTGTAAAATATATATAAGAGATCCATTCTTGGTCAAAGCTTGAATCCAATATCTTCTAAATCATGCAATTGGATCTTGGGAAATTTGATTGAAAAAGTATATTCAATCTTTCTATTTTTGCCCAATATTTGATTCAATTTGCTTCAATCATTGTTTGGTCAATTAAGAAAGATATATTTGATTGATTCCTTGTCTTAAAATCAAAGCAAATAATATTTCATATTTATTTCACTATTTTACATAATTTTCATGATTTAAAGTGATATAAACCATAAAATAATCAATAAAATTAGAAAAAACAACATGACTCTTGTTTTAGATCGTGGATGGGCTTAAGATGAGGATTTGATGAAAAGAATGTGGGCTCATTTGAAAATATTTGGGATTTTGGACATTTTTCCTTCATGCATACCCTTAAAAATCAGTGAACTTGTACACCTTGCCATTTCCTCATACTTCAATATTTTTTCAAGTTCTTGGACTTTTTAGAAACCTTAGAGAGTCCTCTAACCAGTGTTATTGGTCTCATATCAAAATGATTTTCCATGCTCCTTGTGTGTCCTTTTGAAAAAAGTGGCTTTTTGTTGACTTTTGAAAAGGACCTATAATGTTTTGGTCCATATCTCTCAAATGGAGCATTTTTAGACTTGACATGTAAGAGACAAATTTTTAGAGAATTCAATTTCCTTCAAGATGACCTTTGGATGGAAAATTTCTGATGTTCCATGTAGGAGTTATGGCTGGTCAAAGTTCAGTTGACTTTCTCCTATACAAACCCTAATTTAGAAACTTTTTGATTTGTTGATTTTTGGTCTTTCCTTGATGAACCATGATCAATTCTTGATAAAATGGTGAATGATACTTCAATATGAGGATCTTGACAAAAAATCAGGAGTTTTGACTTTGCTTTGACCACAGTTGACTTTTAGGTCAACCTAGTCGACTGTTGACTTTTTGAACATTTGAGTGATCAATCTTTTGAGTTGAGACCTGAAACTTGTCATGGAGGTAATGTGAGACATCATAGACCATATGGAATGCCTTGGAGCCATTGGTTCATTGATTTTCCTTCAGAACAACAAAACCCTAATTGCTGAGCCTTGTTTAGGAGAGTGTGTCTTGGAGCTTTGTATCTTGATTTGAACTTGGGTAGGAGAAATAGCATGGGCAAATTTTGGGGTATGACAGCTGTCCCTGTTCAATTTTCTTAAACCTGAAGATGTAGAGTGGTTTGTATGCCAGTCGGAATCTGAAGGTAGAAGAGGATTGAACACTAGAATACCCAGGAATTTGCCCTAGCTGATGAGGAAGGGACTTTTGTCGGAGATGGGCTTGAAGATGCCATCCAGGTGTATGATGGGGATGGGCTTAAAGATGCCATCCAGTAGATCATGCATTAGGTTATGTTTGAAGTGTTTGAGAAGTAGTTGTTTGAGTGTTGATCGTGTCATTACTGTTCGTAGTAGACGAATTAGATCTTTGAGAGTTGATCGTGTCAGTACCGTTCGTAATACCTGAATTAGATCTTGGAAAGATGATCGTGTCTACACCGTTCATGATGATAGAATTAGATCTCTTGTCGTGTCAGCACCGTTCGTAGTAACTGAATTAGACTTTAGAAACAGTTGATCGTGTCCACACCGTTCGTGATGATGGAATTAGATCTCTGAGAGTTGATCGTGTCAGTACCGTTCGTAATACCTGAATTAGATCTTGGAAAGATAATCGTGTCTACACCGTTCGTGATGATAGAATTAGATCTCTTGTCGTGTCAGCACCGTTCGTAGTAATTGAATTAGACTTTAGAAATAGTTGATCGTGTCCAACACCGTTCGTGGCGATGGAATTAGATCTCTGAGAGTTGATCGTGTCAGTACCATTCGTAATACCTGAATTAGATCTTGGAAAGATGATCGTGTCTACACCATTCGTGATGATAGAATTAGATCTCTTGTCGTGTCAGCACCGTTCGTAGTAACTGAATTAGACTTTTGAGAATGATCGTGTCATCACCGTTCGTAGTAAATGAATTAGATCTTCGAGTGTTGACCGTGTCAGTACCGTTCGTAGTAGCTGAATTAGATCTTGGGAATTTGGAGATTTCATTCATTTGTCTGTACCTGTATTCTGCAATAGGTATAGCAATTTTTTATGCAATGTCATGATGCATATGTTATGTAATGATTCTCTCAAAATAAATGAGGAACTTTGTATGTTATGCATGAGTTTGTTATGAGGTAATGTATGCGATGTACTAATATGTTTATGATCTATGACGTATGACTATGATTTATGCTATTTGACACATCTTGATTGAGAAGATGGATCTCCATGTCATTGTAATTTTGATGTTTGATCTTATTTTGAAGATGCTCAGCTGGGGATTTATGATTTCTGCTTGGGGACGATCAGTAACTTGATGTACCCTGATTGGGGATTAGAGATATTAATACACCATGTTGGAAAAGAGCAAAGTGTTGGAGAACCGGTAGTGTTGAAGATGCAAACTCTGTTGGGGAGCCATGTCTTTGTCGGGACGAGAGCATTTGAAGACGTCTTCTTAATGATTACTCTATGGGGATATGATCTTGTGAACCTGGCTCTGTAGGGAGACATGGGTGTCCTGAAAGATGCCCCCAGTATTATAGTAGCTACCATTCCTGGTTTTGATTAGGACACACCTATGAATATTGATCAAGATATCTAACTGGACTTGCATAGATTTGCCCCTGTTAGTAGGAACTTTGGAAAGATTCGCCTCGCGAGGACTTTATGAGATGTGCACTATGGGCGACATGCCCCTAGTAATCATAGGCCCAAGACAATGTCCTATGTTGGTTGAGAAGTGGCTTCGGATCTTCTTGAATGCATGCCCCTGATTGGCATCCTTGAGACATTCTTGGAATCTTGACTTGATTTCCCCAGATTGATTGGGCAAAACGTGTCGTGCCCCTCGTATACGTAGGAGACATTGCTTCTTTGGAGTAATCTTTGCTGGTCGGGATAACTGTTAGTCATTAGTTGTACCCTGTGCAGGTTCTTCCGGTTGCTAATGTTTGAAATTATGTAGCAGAATTTGTTTAATAATGAATTCATGAGATGCAATGCATACGTTTGTCTTGAGTTTTTTGAAAAACGTTAAAGCAGGAGATGTAAAAGCGCGATATTTGTAATAACATGATATTTGTAACAACGTGATGTTTGTAAAAATGAAATATCAACTCAGCATTTTTGATAAACCTTAAGGAGTCAGGATACCTTTTTGGTGACAGTATGCTTTCGAACTAACCATGCTTCAATTAGGACTTTTAAGGGTTGTAACGTGGCTTGGTTCACGGTTTAAGAAACAAAGGATAATGGCTCAAAATTTGATTGTACCCACCCCTCTTCGTGATGATCTTCAGTCCTAAGCTCAGTTATTTCAACTTATGCATTCAGGTTCCAAGAGACTTTTGGATTTGCACCTTTGATAATGATGATGGTTCATAAGCCAAGAGAACTTTTGAGATGGCAGTCACTTCTTCCTTTTGGTAGTCACAACATTTTGTTGTTCAGGAATTTATTGACTTCTCTTCTTTCATCTTTTTGATATCCCTAATTTTTGCTTGAACTGTCTATTTTGAGCTTACAGTCAGTGGGATGCCTTGATTTTTGCCTAAGTCATCTTTTTGATTTTTGACTTAGCATGCTTTTCTTTGTATATATTCATTTTTTTTCTTTTTGAAAGATATTGACTGCTTTGCTTAATGATTGATGAACCATCATTAGCTTTTGATTGACATCTCCAACACTTCTTTGATGTGTGCGGATGAACGCTTGTGATTGAAACCTTTGTTGAAAGGTGTACTGAATGATTCTCTTAAAATAGAATGCACAGCCAAATTATCTGAGAACTACCCTGCCCCGGGTTATGATCAAGGGTTTTAATTAGTACAAGAAAGAAACTTCTACTTCTTAGGCTCAAAGGGGTTGACGAGGGATTAACATCCTTATATCTCCACTGTGTAGGAATTGAAACAATGCCTGTACATCGTCAGCATAGTCTGTTCGAAAGCATATTGTATGAGGTTGCGGTATCATTTTCGTCATCCTCCCCTTAAAAGGCTTACAACTTAGCAGGAGTTGAATATCATAAAACATATGTAAAGTAAAGACATAATTTAAAATGAGTGATAACGAAATAATTTATTCAAGACAAGCATATGCAATGCACTGATGATGATTATTAAAACAGATAATGTCTATCATAAGTCGAATGTTTAAACAAACAGAAAAAGAAATTGCAAATGAAAGTAATTCTAATGATCTAAAAAGTTCATCCTTCTAAACATTAATCAATCTTGTCGTGACTAGGAATGGGAGCAGTGATCACTACAGGAGTCTTGGGATGATTGAATTCAATTTCACCAGCATCGATCATGTTTTGAATCTTGTTCCTCAATGTCCAACAATTGTCGGTGTCATGTCCAGGACTATTGGAATGATACGCACACCTTGCGTTGGGATTATAGCGAGGAGAGGAAGTGTTGGGATTCGCGGGAGGATCCTTTATAGTAATCAAGTTTGCTTTCAGCAGATATCGTAATGCTTGAGCCAATAACATATTGATCTTTGTGAATTGACGCTTAGGTGCCTCTGTCTTGCGCCCTTGTTGTGGAATTGGTGTAGAGATTAGAATTGTCCCCACAGATTGGTTGTGTTCATTACGACTTTTCCGATTGTACACAACATCAGCCATATGAGATTCCTCAGGTAAGTTGAAGTCAATGATCTGGTCGTCGATTAAATCTTGGATCTTATTCTTCAATAGACAGCAATCGTTAGTGTCATGTCCAATGCTTTTAGAGTGATAAGCACATCTTGCATTAGGGTTATACTGATGAGACAAAGTGTTAGGATTCAGAGGCGGATCCCTCAACGTAATTAGCCCTTTCTTCAACATCTGTTGTAATGCTTCAGCCAAAGTCATGTTGATCTTTGTGAATTGTCTTTTAGGCGCGTTATGTTTACGTTGTGGTTATGATGCTGATGTAGAGATCAGAACTTCCCCAACCTGTTGGTTGCATTTGTCTCAACCTTTCAAGTTGTGCACGGCATTAGCCCTGTAAGGCTCTTCAGTTGAATTGAAGTCAATGATTCTGTCGTCAATTAAGTCTTGGATCTTATGCTTCAATGGTCCACAATCCTCCGTGTCATGACCAGGACTATTCGAATGATAAGCACATCTCGCATGGTACTTATACCCAGGAGTGGGTTTGGTAGGAAATGAATATGGAGGCAATAGAGTTATCAAGTTCTGATTGAGCAGTTGTTGTAGAACTTGAGACAACGGCATGTGCAACGGAGTGAATGACCGCTTAGGTTTGGATTTCCATTTGTTGATCCTTCTCCTTCTCGGTCAGAAGTGCCTTTAATTCTTCTTGCCCATTGGCCAAGTGAAAGATTATTTTTCGGAACTGGTTATTCTGAGCCTGAAGATGTTTGACAGATTGTTCGAGATCCATTTTCTCGCTGAAATAAACAGTAGAAAGATGAGGCATTTGCTTTTATGAAACATGTGATGTAATGTTTACGAATGCATATGCAATGATTTCAAGGAGTTAAAGGCTTTTTAACACATTTAAAGAAAACAAAAATAGAAACAAGAATAAATTAATAATTCAACTGAAAACCAATATGTTATAAGTTTCATGGTTACATCAAAGAGAGACTGAAAATAATAAATAAAATAATAAAGAAATCATCCTTCAAGTCGGCGCTTCCTCTTCAACCCCCTGATCTCTTCTTTATGGGCTTTGATCATTTCATTCTTTTCCTGAACAAGTCTATCAATCTCTCGTTCCCATGATTGTATTTGATCAGGTGAGATAAAGTCTTCAATCTTCCACTTGCGGGAGAAATAGTCAAGCATACTCTCTCGTTCTTTAGCATTAGCCACTAATACTGCTTTTTCTGCCTCAACCTTTTGTAGACGCTTTTTAAGATCAGCCTTTTCTTGTCTTAAATGAGCAACTGTGGTAGCAAGGTCTTCGTTCGGAGCGGGTACGTAAGGCTCCAATTCTACGTGAACCTCTGGAGGAGTGATCCTTGGAACAACAGGTGTGTCAGACGGATATGGTATGCCAAACTCGACGACTCGGTCATAAATCCATTTAAAGTAAAGATCTGAAGGAGTATGGATCCTTGTTCCTAAATCTCTTGCACCTACCTTTTTTACTTCGTACCAAGCTTTAATGAAGCGATTCTTCTTTTCGGTTGTACCTGAACCATAGTCGAAACTTTCTGCACTAAGATATATGGAGCGAGGCTTATCTTTCAAAGCAAAACCAAACTGATGTCGAGCAAGTATAGGATTATAAGTAATTCCTCCTTGGGTGCCAAGAAGAGGCACATTAGGGAACTCTCCACAATGATCAAACAATTGAACTCCCTCGAACTCTTTTGGATACCAAATGATGTCATCGTACGAAAGTCTCATAATCCTCTGAATCCAAGTCAAACCTTCTTCATTCTTTATTGCTGATCGAGGTAAGTGAGAAATAAACCACTTATGCAGGAGGGGAAATTATCCTAGAACACAACCCCGTCTCTTTGTCACTCTGGCATTGATGGAATGCAATAAATCAACAAGTAGAGTAGGAACAGGATTCTTGCTAAGGAAGACTTTGATAGCAGCCCTATCAACAACTTGGTCGCAACGGTGAAACAGAACTTGTCCATATATCAGCAGAGTTAGAACACTTTCCAAGGCATCCATGCTTAAAGCTTCAGCAAAGATCTTAGCTTTCTCATACAAGAAATCCACGGGTATTCTAGAATAGTCTCATTTGTTGATCCAAACCTCATTAATTTCTGATCTTGGCAGATGTAGAGCAGCAGCAATGTCTTCCAACTTGGGGCCTGTAACACCCCAATTCTACCCAAAGCATTTAGGCAAGAAAATATCAGAGTATTTAAAATTTCATACAACACAATTAGGATGTTACACTAAGTAACCAAACAAACACCTTGAAAACAAACGGACATCACCGATGTCAAAAGCATACACACCTGCCAATAACATGATACATAACACACGGAAGATATGAACATATATATATACGTATAGCTCTCACTCTCAAAGAGGAGTTTTCCAAAATAAAGTGTTTACAATATACAATGGCACGTTATCACATATACATGTTCAAAAGAGTCATATACAAATAAATAACAACAGACTCCCGACTACCCAGTGTTACATAACAGAGCGACCGACAAGACCAACTGGAGAACTACCTCTTCCAAAAGACTTCCAAAGCGGCTAATCTGCAGGATGCCACTCAAGCATCAAATCAGCAGAAGGGTGAGAATATAATTCATAATGAAAGCATGACAATTATAGTAATGCCAACAAGTATCATCAAGAATCATACAACAAAGTAATCCACTCATTCAACCACAATCAATATATAAGTAATGTGACACATGAATGCTAACATAAATTATACAGACAGACAATGATGAATGAGACTCGACTATGCATATGCATGTGGTACCAAATCCGGAGTAAAACTCCCCTTGTCATTATGACAAATACACCTTTGCCGAGCATTATGCTGGGACTTCTTTCCCTCAGGAAAATACACCTTTGTCGAGCATCAAGCTACGACTAAACGTCATCCAGCATTTAGCCCCCACTGATGACCTCTTGCCACTCGGGAAAATACACCTTTTTACCGAGCATTAAGCCCCCACTGGTAATAATTGCCAATTCAGGCCACCTGCTAATAGCATTCCGCCATTAACGTAATGAAATGTTATGCTGTGCAAATATATGACTCTATTACACGACAACAACATCATCAACAATATAACACGGTGACATACCCACGTTACACCGTTTATATTCTATCCAAAAGGATACATCACCAATTAATAACATCGTTATCAATTAAATCACACCATAATTACCACACAGGCATTAATAAGCACACAGCACACATTCACCGTTCAAACATACTGGCCACATCGGCATAGATGAACGTATAACACACTTATACACATCAAATTAATATTGGCCATCGGCCCACAACTTCATCAATACATAACACATATGAACATGATCTCATGTTATCGACAACTAATCACATACCTCGTACCATTACGATAACATTCACACAACACATCATTATCAATTACAACCAAGCACTATGATTATTTACCAATCATATCGCGCATATAAACAATGATGTGTTTTCATCAACAACACCTCATAACCAATTAATAACAAGCTAACCAAGCCTATACTATCATATAGAACATCCAACTAGCTTCCTAACACTTCGAACGGCGTACGAAACGGAGCTAAGGATCAAAAGTTACAAGGTTTCAAAGTTTGGATAATTGAACATACTACACAACTCATCACTTGATCCTAATAAAAATAATGGTATACTACATCCTATGAATCATTTAATTAGATAATAATATAGGTTATTGCGTTAGCTTTCCGATGCTTCGAACGGCGACAAAATCGGAGTTACGGTTCAAGAGTTATGAAGTTTCAAAGTTTTGGAAAAACAGAAAAAGCTGTCATCCGCTTCAGCTCCGCTCAGCGGACCTTCGCAGAGAATTTTCTGCAACAGAACCTCCGCTCAGCGGACCCACCTCCGCTCAGTGGACCTGCGTAAACCCAGAAAAAACCAGAACGCACCAAAACTGTTCCAAGCCCCTTATACCCACTAAAACCACTCCCAAACATCATTATAACACTAATACAACACATACAAACCATAGAAACAACCTAACATCAAACTTTTCATGGTTGATTCATCAATCTATCTCAAAACCTAACTTTTTATACAAACTCAATCAAGCCATAGAAAAGGAAAACAAACATGATCAATCACCACAACACAACAAGGATATCATTTATTCATCATACAATCATTCTCAAACAAACTTAGATCAAACAAAGATCACACAAGAAAATTGTGGAAATTGGAACAAGAAGAACAAGAACAAGACTATAAGAATCATACATCCAAGATAAATTAGATTCACCCCCTTACCTTGCTATTGTGACGATCGGCAATCGATTCGGTTGAGAATCCACCAATCTCCACTTTTCCTCCTCTTTTCCTTCTTCTCCTTTCTCTCTTCTCTTTCTTTCTCTTCTTTCTTTCCATCCCTTTCCCTTCTCACAATATTTCTTTCTTATAAAGAAAATATCTATCCCGCGGAAATGACCAAAATGCCCTTACGCTCAAATATCGTTCAAACGCCCCAAAACGCGGAATATTACCTTAATAATATTTCCGGTACCAAAAATATGAAAACCTTCAATTAAATATTAGTCCGCCATCCCGAACTAATACCGACTGAAACAACTCCAAAAACGGTACAATTCCAATAAACGTCACAAACGTCCAAATCAAGTATATACTTATTTTCCGGGCGTTACAACTCTCCCCCACTTAGAAGATTTCCGTCCACGGAAATATCCCAAACACAAACAAACTTGGATACGCCCTTGCCTCCGACTAACCAACTATCAAGCCACGAAAGCAACGACACAATCAGCGCCAAACAACGAATTACTCTAGCTAAAAGCAAAACAACCAAAACACAACAATGGCAACGAGATGCAATGCCCATACAATGCACTCATCGACTAACACCAAAACACAAGAAATAACCAAGACACAGACAACAACCCGGTCGCACAACATCCAAATAACCATGCCAAGACATAGCAGTCAAACATGTAACCAAAACATCTGGTGGTCTTATAATTCCTACCACATCCACTGTCCATAATTTGAACTCTAACAATTCATACACATACGAACCGCGTCATTTCACGCTCCCGATGCGCACTCTGATTTCCCACAACAAACAGATTTACCAATTCCATAACCATCTTCCAGCTCCTTCTAGTATTCACCAGAAACTCATTGTTCTCTCTTAACATACTCAACCTCTTAATCTGCTGTGTCAGCTTGCACACCAGACAAAAGTCTTTGTATTATCCAATCAAAGGCAAAAGCTAATCCAAACACATCCTTGTTTCACAACACAAGCCCTCATAGATCCTTAAGTGACCAAACCGTCCTCTCAGTCTGACCATCCGTTTGAGGATGATACGCCAAATTCAAACGCAACTTCGTACCCAAAGTACCTTGTGAACCCTCTCAAAATTTCAAAAATAAACCTCGGATCTCAATCTGAACAATACATTTCGAAACACCATGCAAACAAACAAACCAACAAACATCTTTATCAACATACCACTCGCCAGTACTCCCATCGGTTAATCCATTCTTATCGAAATAACATGAGCAGATTTCGTCAATATATCCACAATGACCCAAATCGCCTCACAATTACTCAACGTCCTCGGCAAACCAGAAACAAAATCCATAGAAATGCTATTCCACTTCTACTCAGGAATGGATAACAGTTACATGAAACCAGACGACTCCTGACAAGTCAAACACAAATAAACAAATCCCTTCATATCCTTCTTCATTACCTTGCCACTAAAAATGACCTTCTCAAATCTTGATATCTCTTAGTAGCATCAGGATGAATACTCAAATCACTACGACGCACTTCATCCAAAGTCCTCTTTTCAAATCCGAACATTAGGAATACAAACTTGATCATGACATCCCATGACATTGCTCTTATCAATCCGAAGATCACCATCTTTACCTTTGACTAATAAATGTCATCTTATCAACCCATTCAAATCCGATTTCCGACCTTTTCTAATCTCATCAAGAATACCATAAGTAAGCTTCCACATATAAAGCTCAACACTTGAAGAAGTCTCTTTACACACCCAACTCAAATCTCACAACTGTTTCAACAATCACAATACTCGAATCATCCACATAGACGTATGCAATGGTTCTCATATTCAACTCGTTCTGATCAAACGAATGCTTCAAACTCTTGTAGTCACTTACACACACAAATCTCGATCCGAATAATTAGTGCCTTCAAATTTCCCAAACAGAAATAACAACTTCCAACTCTAAATCTTGTGACAGGTAAATCCTTTCAAAAATCTTAACTTGCATAAAAGCATAAACCTCCACTTACCCCTTGAACATTCACTTCATTCAACCAAAAACTCACATAAGGAAACTTAGCAAACAAATTCTTCTTCCCAACACGGACAAAACAATTCTCAAATACTTAGCATGATCATCTTCACACTGATGATACCCATACCTCAAATCAAACTTGCAAAACAAACAAGCTCCAACCAACTTGATCCGTCAAAATATCAATCCTCGAAAGTGGATACTTTTCCTTAATTGTCACTTTTCTCAATTGTCTAAAATCGACACGAAGCCTGATAGAACCTTCCTTCTTAACCAACAAAACACATGCACCCTACGGCGACACACTTGAACGAACAAACCTCTTCTCAAGAAAATCCTTAAGTTGACTCCTCAACTCTTTCAACTCAGAAGTTGGCATCCGATACGGAACCCTCGACACAACAATAGTTCTAGGAACTAAATCCGTCAAAATAGAACTCCAAGACGAAATTCCTCTTTTCGACGATGAATCAATGAAACCTTCAAGAAATACTTATACAAATGCGCAACTATCCGCAATTCCCACAATTACTCTTTCTCAAGGACATCCAAAGTCGTCGACAACATAAACAACGTCGTACCACCTTGCACCGACTCATTCACTTCCAATATTATCAAACTAGCCAGATAAGCCTATCACATCCAATACGATTCCGTCTACTATCAACAAGAGATTAAGGGTGATCAAGTCCTCAATTTGTCAATAGGTAGCCGATAATCATAATAGAGTATAAACTATCAGTACCAACAATAATAATATTCTTTTCCAACTTTTGCTCATAGCACAGAAGCACTATGATTCCATAATTCACAAATCTCCCAAGATCATCTAAACCAGCTAACACCGACGTCCGGTAGCTACGTACCAAAACACTTCTAACAATATCTCAAAACAAAATACCTGAGATCCTACTCATCTCTTCGTACTCCTAATTCTTACTCGAGTTCCAAAACGTTTCCAACAACCTCAATAACTCCTACAACAAAGTCTACCACAATAATTTCCTTAGTCATTGATCCAACAACGACACCTCACACAAGGCTACTCAAACAACAACTTCATAGTCCATCAGTAGCGTTAGAGCATCACAACTCTCTAAATTCCATTCCCTAGAAATAACCAAAATCTACTCCGAGACACTCCAACTCGATTAACAACCGAAGTCTTAAGTCCAAGTCACCTTCACTTCAGAAAACAACAAATTCCAACAACACTAGTACTGCTGCCCTCAATAGCATACTAACATCTTGCAACTGAAACATATCTGAGAAGCATATGTTCTCCCCCACTTAGCTTCAAACCATACCTGCATACAACCGGCTAGAGGCACAACAAGTACTGACAGTGCTCCACACACTTATCACGTACTGAGGAATTAAACAACATTAGACAACACTGGCCGGACAGACCGACCTGCTCTGATACCACTAATGTAACACCCCAATTCTACCCAAAGCATTTAGGCAAGAAAATATCAGAGTATTTAAAATTTCATACAACACAATTAGGATGTTACACTAAGTAACCAAACAAACACCTTGAAAACAAACGGACATCACCGATGTCAAAAGCATACACACCTGCCAATAACATGATACATAACACACGGAAGATATGAACATATATATATATATACGTATAGCTCTCACTCTCAAAGAGGAGTTTTCCAAAATAAAGTGTTTACAATATACAATGGCACGTTATCACATATACATGTTCAAAAGAGTCATATACAAATAAATAACAACAGACTCCCGACTACCCAGTGTTACATAACAGAGCGACCGACAAGACCAACTGGAGAACTACCTCTTCCAAAAGACTTCCAAAGCGGCTAATCTGCAGGATGCCACTCAAGCATCAAATCAGCAGAAGGGTGAGAATATAATTCATAATGAAAGCATGACAATTATAGTAATGCCAACAAGTATCATCAAGAATCATACAACAAAGTAATCCACTCATTCAACCACAATCAATATATAAGTAATGTGACACATGAATGCTAACATAAATTATACAGACAGACAATGATGAATGAGACTCGACTATGCATATGCATGTGGTACCAAATCCGGAGTAAAACTCCCCTTGTCATTATGACAAATACACCTTTGCCGAGCATTATGCTGGGACTTCTTTCCCTCAGGAAAATACACCTTTGTCGAGCATCAAGCTACGACTAAACGTCATCCAGCATTTAGCCCCCACTGATGACCTCTTGCCACTCGGGCAAATACACCTTTTTACCGAGCATTAAGCCCCCACTGGTAATAATTGCCAATTCAGGCCACCTGCTAATAGCATTCCGCCATTAACGTAATGAAATGTTATGCTGTGCAAATATATGACTCTATTACACGACAACAACATCATCAACAATATAACACGGTCACATACCCACGTTACACCGTTTATATTCTATCCAAAAGGATACATCACCAATTAATAACATCGTTATCAATTACATCACACCATAATTACCACACAGGCATTAATAAGCACACAGCACACATTCACCGTTCAAACATACTGGCCACATCGGCATAGATGAACGTATAACACACTTATACACATCAAATTAATATTGGCCATTGGCCCACAACTTCATTAATACATAACACATATGAACATGATCTCATGTTATCGACAACTAATCACATACCTCGTACCATTACGATAACATTCACACAACACATCATTATCAATTACAACCAAGCACTATGATTATTTACCAATCATATCGCGCATATAAACAATTATGTGTTTTCATCAACAACACCTCATAACCAATTAATAACAAGCTAACCAAGCCTATACTATCATATAGAACATCCAACTAGCTTCCTAACACTTCGAACGGCGTACGAAATGGAGCTAAGGATCAAAAGTTACAAGGTTTCAAAGTTTGGATAATTGAACATACTACACAACTCATCACTTGATCCTAATAAAAATAATGGGATACTACATCCTATGAATCATTTAATTAGATAATAATATAGGTTATTGCGTTAGCTTTCCGACGCTTCGAACGGCGACAAAATCGGAGTTACGGTTCAAGAGTTATGAAGTTTCAAAGTTTTGGAAAAACAGAAAAAGCTGTCATCCGCTTCAGCTCCGCTCAGCGGACCTTCGCAGAGAATTTTCTGCAATAGAACCTCCGCTCAGCGGACCCACCTCTGCTCAGCGGACCTGCGTAAACCCAGAAAAAACCAGAACGCACCAGAACTGTTCCAAGCCCCTTATACCCACTAAAACCACTCCCAAACATCATTATAACACTAATACAACACATACAAACCATAGAAACAACCTAACATCAAACTTTTCATGGTTGATTAATCAATCTATCTCAAAACCTAACTTTTTATACAAACTCAATCAAGCCATAGAAAAGGAAAACAAACATGATCAATCACCACAACACAACAAGGATATCATTTATTCATCATACAATCATTCTCAAACAAACTTAGATCAAACAAAGATCACACAAGAAAATTGTGGAAATTGGAACAAGAAGAACAAGAACAAGAACAAGACTATAAGAATCATACATCCAAGATAAATTAGATTCACCCCCTTACCTTGCTATTATGACGATCGGCAATCGATTCGGTTGAGAATCCACCAATCTCCACTTTTCCTCCGCTTTTCCTTCTTCTCCTTTCTCTCTTCTCTTTCTTTCTCTTCTTTCTTTCCATCCCTTTCCCTTCTCACAATATTTCTTTCTTATAAAGAAAATATCTATCCCGCGGAAATGACCAAAATGCCCTTACGCTCAAATATCGTTCAAACGCCCCAAAACGCGGAATATTACCTTAATAATATTTCCGGTACCAAAAATATGAAAACCTTCAATTAAATATTAGTTTGCCATCCCGAACTAATACCGACTGAAACAACTCCAAAAACGGTACAATTCCAATAAACGTCACAAACGTCCAAATCAAGTATATACTTATTTTCCGGGCGTTACAGGGCCTCCTTCCTCACCAGTGTAAGGAATTTGATCAAGTATGGGTATATCCATTATATGAGAAAATTCTTCCAATGTAGGTACCAGTTGGAAATCTCTATAAGTAAAACAATGGAGAAGAGGATCATAAAACTGCATCATGGAATTGAGAAGAGCTTCATCCACTTTGGTTCGCATTAAACTTATCAGTTTGTTGAGAGGCTCGGTGAGAACGAGAGAACCAGTAATATCATCACACAAGAGTCTTAGTGCAGTAGGTACTTTCTTGAAGTTGAGAAAGAAAGGCTTTCGGATTAGAATTCCCATATTTAAATAACCTACAAGACAAATTATGGTTAAAAGACTTTTTTCTCCTTGAGATGAGTTAGTCATGTCATGAATGCATGTATGCATGATGCATCACAGAAAAACAAGTCCACACAAATCACACAATTTTTGGCTTAAGGCTTGCATGGAGTATGATCAGGTGTCCTTCCCAAGGGTATTTCTTTGGATAAGGAGATTTCAGCAACGGGTTCTACAAGTTATCCAGAATTGTCAGCCCTTCTAAAGCACCCTCGGACATGATACATTCGCACCATGCAATGATACTTTGAGAAAGGACCTATCTGAATTGGAGCATCGGGTAGCGACTAGTTCTTAACATTTGTCAAGAGTAGTCCCCCCACTACGTTCCTAAAGGCCAGGATGGGTTAAGGGTAAGTAAAGGTCCTTGAGCTCCGGCGCACCCATAGACACATACATAGACCTCCCTCATTTGAGAAAGGTGTGCATATGCTATGGAGTCCTAACTCAAGTGTGAACTTCATATTGACTCATCTCCCACATATGTGAAAGAGGTCGCAATGACTATGCCACTCCTAATCTTAAGTGTTATTGAATCCGGGAATAGTATTCGTCCTTCATTTAATTCCCAAAACGCCCCTGAAAATAAAACAAATAAAGCAAACAATAGAAAACATTTAAGTGAATCCTAAACTTTTAAGGTAACCCCTCTTTTAATCGAAAAATCCCCAACAGAGTCGCCAGTTCTGTAATACGGTGAACTGACTTTATATCGAAATGTCGCGGTTAAGCAAGAGTCGCCACCGACTTTTATTTTATCCAAATATTCAGAAAGGCTAAAAGAATAGGAAAAACCTTTTTAAAAAGAAACTGAGTACGGGGGGTAATTTATGCAAAGGGAAGGTGTAAGGTACCCTTTGCATCCATGGTTATCCATGGGCTCTTAATTGCTTTGCTCTTTGATTTCAGAAATGTAGAAGAAAATAATATGGACTTTAGTTCGTAAATGAGCGTAGCCATTTTAGAAGGTTTATGAGAAAGAATATGAAAATGTTTTTAGCCAGAGCAAGGCAATTAGGGGCAATTACCTTAATCATGTAGAAAATAGTTCTTTTAGCCTTTCAGGGTGAAAGGGTCTATCCATGCCATAAGAGGGCAGGAAGCCTTTCGTTTGGAGGTTGAAGGGTCGTCGCAACGTCGTTCGCCATAAGACTGTCCCATGCCATAGAAAGGCAGGTAGTCCAAGGGAAGGACCAGAATAGCCTTTCGTAGGCAGCCAGAGGATACCTCAGCCTTTCGTAGGCAACTTCCAAGGGTCGAGGTCATATTGGTGTATCGAAGGCAGCATTATTAGGGTCTTATGACCTTTGTATTTATCGAGGCAACATGGCTGAGGTATCCTCGTATTCGAGGGACATGTCTATTCCGCAAAAAATACAAGGCAACAAGGCAACAGGCAACAGGCAGCAAAGAGGTTACCCAAAAAGTGTGCGTGGGTGCAACAATAATGTGATTAAATTCAGTAAATTTATCTTATAATTAGTTATTCTAGGTTAATTACAAGCTTGCACTCCCTAGAATTACTAACCACAACAATTAATATTAATAATTAAAGCAATAATGGGGAAAGGGAAAATGAAACCAGCGGAGGAAAGGGAAAATGAAACCAGCGGGATAAAAAGAGCAATAAGTCTGAACAAGTAATAATTAAGATCAGGGTTTAGGGTTACCGACTATTCGAAGCTTTGGCAATTGGCAAACCCTGAAAAGGTGGAAAAAATAAGAAACAAGATATATGTGAGTGCACTATCAGTTTAAAAGTTAAATACAGCTAACCCTAATCAATAAAAGTAAAAATACAAGGAAAGGGGTGAAAACACTTAGCTTCGATTGATGAAGGTTGATAGTCGGAGATTGCCTTGAGCATTGACTCGGATCCTCAGAGAATTGGCAGAAAAATAAAATACAGTGAGTGTTTGAAAGTTCTTTTACTGACAAAGCAGAATAAATATTTAAAAAGAATAAGGGAAAATAACATTATATTATAAAAGAAAAGGGAAAATAAATAATAAAGAAAATTGAATCGGGACTTAGCTTTGTGAAGGGCGTGGCGCGTAATCGGAAGGTATCTGAGAATAACCCTGAAAAATGCACAAAGAAATATTTTTTTAGTGTATGGCTAATTCTCGCAAACCCTGATTAGGGCACAAGTTAGCCATGGTTAATAGAATAAATAAAATCAGATTAATTAATTATTGGTTTTTAACCTAATTAATAAAATCGATCAAAATTAGAATTTCGATTTTTTCTTTTAAAATACTAAGATTTATTTTTAATCAATTAATTAATTTGTTGATTAAAACAGTTTAAACCATTTTAAAGCAATTAAATAAAATCGAATAATCGGTGATCGAAAATAAATAAAATATTTATTAAGATAAAAATAATGTTTTTTTTAGGCTTTTAGAAGAAAAAGAAAATTTTTATACATAAAATATATATAAATAATATTTAGAATAAAAAAAAGGGTTTATGTAATAAAAAAGAAAAAAAAATTAAAAAAACTTAGCGTGCGATCTAGTGAGGCGCAGCACTGAAGGTGTATGATGCGCCTGCTCATTTGTATCCGCTGGATTGAAGGATGATTAGATCTGACGGATGGTGGAGCGAGGGTACATGACACGCGCGTGCGTCTTAACGCGTTGGATCGCTGGATTTTAAAAAACCCTGGCGCGCGCTTTCTAGCCAATGGGAGAGGGACACGCAGTCGTCTTCTTCCCCTCTCTATCGTGTTGGCCTGGCTTTTACCTACGGCCGATCCAAGCCGTTGCCATAGCCCCCTGCAAAAACGAAAACCACAGAACAACACCAAAAATACTTCGCGACCCAGCCATCCTAATCGTCCAGGTCTCATGAATTCATTGATACCTGAGATAGGGTCTAATTTTACTCTATGAGAAAAGCCCTAATCCGAAACTTAAACCCTAGCCATGGCGAAACGTTATGCACGCATCAAAACTTAAATTACACAAACCAGAAATCATCAGAATGCCATCATAAACGCAAATCTAATGTCAAATTATGTTAACAATGCACGTATGTATGTAATCGAAGTAAGTTTATTTTGGTGCAAACCGTGAGGTATAGGTGCGCGTTCTTGATGCTTTGAGGCTTGGGAATGACTGGAAAACGTTCAGTGATCCTTCAAAAACGTGATTGAATCCTCAAAACGTCTTGAATCGAGCTGCAAATCCAAAAACAATTTTGATTTTTTTTCTTGCACTTTTATGAATTCGGTTAGGGTTCTCTCTTGCAGAATCCTCCTCCTCTTCATCAGGGTTTGTAAAATATATATAAGAGATCCATTCTAGGTCAAAGCTTGAATCCAATATCTTCTAAATCATGCAATTGGATCTTGGGAAATTTGATTGAAAAAGTATATTCAATCTTTCTATTTTTGCCCAATATTTGATTCAATTTGCTTCAATCATTGTTTGGTCAATTAAGAAAGATATATTTGATTGATTCCTTGTCTTAAAATCAAAGCAAATAATATTTCATATTTATTTTACTATTTTACATAATTTTCATGATTTAAAGTGATATAAACCATAAAATAATTAATAAAATTAGAAAAAACAACATGACTCTTGTTTTGGATCGTGGATGGGCTTAAGATGAGGATTTGATGAAAAGAATGTGGGCTCATTTGAAAATATTTGAGATTTTGGACATTTTTCCTTCATGCATACCCTTAAAAATCAGTGAACTTGTACACCTTGCCATTTCCTCATACTTTAATATTTTTCCAAGTTCTTGGACTTTTTTGAAACCTTAGAGAGTCCTCTAACCAGTGTCTTTGGTCTCATATCAAAATGATTTTCCATGCTCCTTGTGTGTCCTTTTGAAAAAGTGGCTTTTTGTTGACTTTTGAAAAGGACCTATAATGTTTTGGTCCATATCTCTCAAATGGAGCATTTTTAGACTTGGCATGTAAGAGACAAATTTGTAGAGAATTCAATTTCCTTCAAGATGACCTTTGGATGGAAAATTTATGATGTTCCATGTAGGAGTTATGGCTGGTCAAAGTTCAGTTGACTTTCTCCTATACAAACCCTAATTTAGAAACTTTTTGATTTGTTGATTTTTGGTCTTTCCTTGATGAACCATGATCAATTCTTGATAAAATGGTGAATGATATTTCAATATGAGGATCTTGACAAAAAATCAGGAGTTTTGACTTTGCTTTGACCACAGTTGACTTTTAGGTCAACCCAGTCGACTGTTGACTTTCTGAACATTTGAGTGATCAATCTTTTGAGTTGAGACCTGAAACTTGTCATGGAGGTAATGTGAGACATCATAGACCATATGGAATTCCTTGGAGCCATTGGTTCATTGATTTTCCTTCAGAACAACAAAACCCTAATTGCTGAGCCTTGTTTAGGAGAGTGTGTCTTGGAGCTTTGTATCTTGATTTGAACTTGGGTAGGAGAAATAGCATGGGCAAATTTTGGGGTATGACAAATTCCAACAAAGCTCAAGTACAAGATTGAGGGTCCCTTATGCTCCAACAACGAAGCTGAATACGAAGCACTGATCGCTGGACTTGAAGCTTTGTTAGAATTGGAGGCAACCAGGGTCGAAATTAAAGGAGACTCTGAACTAGTGATTAAGCAACTGACGAAGGAATACAAATGTATCAAAGAGAATTTGATCATGTATTTTGTCATGGAAAATAGGCTCCTTAAAAAATTCGAGTATGTGGAGTTAAATCACGTCTCAAGGTTGAATAATCAAGAAGCGAATGATTTGGCACAATTAGCTTCAGGATACAGGGTATCAAAGGAAAAGCTAGAAGAACTGATCGAAGTAAGAGGCAAAGCAATGGCCACGAAGCTTTCTCCAAGTGATATGGAGAACTCACAATTAGGTTTCGCTAACAAAGAGGAGTTTGAGGTTTTAAATATAGACTCTTTAGCAGACACAAATTGGAGGAGTCCAATTGTGAACTATTTAAAAGACCCTTCGATAGACACAGATAGAAAGGTAAAGTATCGAGCCTTATCATACTTCCTGATGGGAAATGAATTGTTTAAGAAAACCCCTGAAGGAGTTTTGCTAAAATGTCTGGGTGAAGCGGAAGCATATTTGGCTCTCTCAAATGTACATAGTGGAGCATGTGGAGCACACCAAGCGGGGCACAAAATGAAATGGCTTTTGTTTCGATATAGAATGTATTGGCCCTCTATGTTAAAAGATTGCATAGAATTTGCAAAAGGATGTCAAGAGTGTCAAGAACACGCAGGTATTCAACATGCTCCCGCAAATGAATTAAGTTCAATAATAAAACCATGGCCTTTCAGAGGTTGGACACTAGACTTAAATGGGGAAATTCACCCCAAGTCTTCCAAAGGTCAAAGATATATCTTAGTAGGAATAGACTTCTTCACAAAATGGGTCGAAGCGATACCACTTACAAATGTGGATCAGGAGGCTGTGATTGAGTTTATTCAAAGACACATTATATACAGATTCGGAATCCCGGAAAGTATAACCATAGATCAAGGATCAGTGTTTACTGGTAGAAAGATGCAAGAATTCGCCAAAGAAATGGGGTTCAAATTGTTTACTTCTACACCTTACTACGCTCAGGCAAATGGACAAGTTGAAGCAGCAAATAAGATAATAATTGGTCTCATAAAGAAACACGTAGGGAAAAAACCTAAGAGCTGGCATAAAACTTTGGACCAAGCACTCTGGGCCTGTCGAACTTCGCCAAAAGAAGCTACAAACACTACACCTTTCCAGTTGACGTTCGGACACGATGCAGTGCTCCCAGTTGAGATATAATTGCAATCAGTCCGGATCCAAAGACAGGCAGAAATTCCTCCAAACATGTATTGGGAATTGATGATGAACGAATTAGTGGATTTGGATGAAGACAGACTTCCAGCGTTGGAGATGATAAAAAGACAAAAAAAAGGGTGTCGAGAGCATACAATAAAAAGGTGAAAGGTAAAACATTTATTAATAATGACTTAGTTTGGAAAGTTATTTTACCTATAGATCGAAAGAATCATGTTTTGGGCAAATGGTCCCCACATTGGGAAGGACCCTTTCGAATTTTAAAAGTATTCTCAAATAATGCTTATGAGATAGAAGAGTTGGCAGAAGATCGCAGGATCTTAAGAGTGAATGGGAAGTATCTGAAAAGATACAAACCAATCATGCACGAAGTAAACATTGCAAAAATGTAGGTATTTAAAGTATGCTACGTAGGCCAAAATGGTTAAACAAACACCAAAATGGCTTCGTGTCCAAGTGAGATATGTAGTAAATAAAGTAAGAAGACAGAGCAATGTCAAAATATATTTCATTACGATTAGAAGAGTACATTCATTTTTGGAAGGTTGTGTTTCCATGAACAACAAAGGCTACAAAAATAGAAGCATACTAGAGGCTATCAAAAGGAACATTCAAAATTATGAACAATAAAACTAAGACTTATAACGCCTCCATCAAAGCCTCAAACAACGCACCCTTTAGTTGATCCTTTATTCAATACCTTCCAAGGACAGCAGGGGCAAGCTTTCTGCTTCGAAAAGATCTAGAGATCCTTCCATACACATTCTTCTCACTATACCTTTTTTGAGAAACATGTAGGACAGCAATCTTCCATAAGGAAGACATGTCACTACGCCTTGACGAGAGGCAGCCATAGCAACAGCTTCGACAAGTTGCTTGAAGATCAACAATGGACAGTTGATTTTCCTTCCCCGGAGAGCACAAAGTATGAACTCCAGATCTTCCATCATGATGTTGTCTTGGTCCTGGTTTCGTGGACGAAAGTTGCCCACTAAAAGTTGATGCCAAATCCTAATGATCTTAGCACTAAAAGGATCATTAGCCATGAGGGCCCTCAAGACATCAGAGGTAGTCATGTTAATGATGTTATCGTCAAACGCTTCTCCAAGATTATCACACCTCAGCAGTTCAGAGATAGTTGAGGGAGTAATGGTAATAGGAGCTCTTCGAACCTTAGACACAATGGTGGTTCTTCCTTTTGGATCTATGCGGAGGGACGCAAACATCTAGAAGTCTGCCAGCATGTTGGGATAAGCGGACCCCTCCAGGATTCCCTGGTAAAACTTGAGTTGTTGGTTGGCAAAGAGTGCGTCAACATTGATGCGGTTCTCATTAAACTCTTCCACAGAGAGTTTGAATTCCTTTTTGATGGAGGACCTGATGGTAGCATAAGTCAAAGGTTGTGTCATTTTGAGGAAGAGAGTACAAAAAAGAAGTTCTTCAAATTCTGCATTTAAAAGAGTATAAGGGGAGGAGAGGAAACTTTGATAAGAATTTAGTAAGAGAATGAGGAAATGAGTAGAATACTAAGCCTTATATAGAGTACGTTGGCCATAAAAGAGTGGTTATTTTTTAAGTTTTGATTGGACCGTGTTTGGTTTCCCCAAGAGAAGTTATGGAGTTCGCCGTTTCCCGCCTTGGAAGTTGAAATGTAATCATTTTAGAAACTGATACACGCACGTCCCAAGTAGACGTTTTGAAAAGTGATGTCATCATTTAATGATAGTTGCGGCTAAGGGAGTCGAAACGTCAAGTCTAGGCTTAAAGAGGCTGCGAGGAGTAATTATGCCACATAGATACACTATCAAGGTCATTATGACAGCTAAAAAAGTAAATAATAAGTAAATTTTTGACAATTTAAGAATTGTTAAAACATTATTTGTGATAGTTGCAAAATATAACATATAGATAATTGGAAGGAAAAGTGTGCATATATTCCTGCACTAATTTTCAATATAAAAAAGACAAAGTGCTAAACTCAAAAGATGTTACAGAAATTGGAACAGTTAGTAAAAGTCCTTAGGAAGACTATCTTTCATTTTGGCATATTGAGAAGCCCACAACGTCAGACGACGTTCGATTAGTGCTTGTTGTTTGTTCAGTTCTTCGATCTCTAGCACTAACTTCTGTACCATCTCGAGATGTTGAATTCCTGACTGCGCCACTTCGTTCAACTCATGCTGCTGAGATTGTTTAATCTCTTCTTGACGGGATTTAGCGTTGCTTATTTTTTCTTCGAGGCGTTTAATTTTCTGCTCCCAGGATTTGATGTTTGTCTCACAAGTTTTGTATTCTTCTTGGCGTTTTGCGTGCTCAAGCTCAAGGGCACTAGCCTTGTCTGTGGCGTCGTTGGCAGCTTTCCACGAAGAATTGTGAGAAATCATTTTCGCCTTGAGTTTTTCATCAACATCCCGTTTGCGAAGATGATCATCTTGAAGTTGATCCAGAAGAGAACTTAGCGAGACAATTACGTCGGAGACTTCGTCCGAGACCTGGAGTAGATCCACTTTCTTCAAGAGGTTGATCAAACCAAAACAGCTGGTGGAGTCCTGCGCAAAGTTTCAATAAGATTGGTCTCAAAGAGCTTTTCCTTTATCTGACGAAGGAGCGTTGGAATGTCATTCTCCTTACCACCGTACGTCAAAACAGTCGAAGAAGGCTCGAGCCGGAGAGGCGAAATACCCTTAGCATTCATCATAGCCTTGATAAAGCTTACGTGATTAGTATCTTTGAGTTGCTCCAGTTCTGTAGGAGTAAGCACTGCAGTGGTCTGCTTCGAAGTAGCCACAGGAGTAACTATATTCCCGAGAGTCGAAGTTTCATTATTGCCGGGAGGAGACAAGTTAGAGGTTTCATCTGCATCTTCATGTTCAGAAACAGTGTCTTCACTCTCGATTGGCTGGTCGACTATGTTGCCACTATTTGAATTTTGTGGGTTCTCTTCCATGTCTTTATCTCGGTGGGTAACTGGAGAAGCGTCATTCGAATGACTTTCCTCAACACGCACAAGGGAGACGGTGGTCACGATAGGTTGAACATCTTCAAGGATTTCAGAAAGGGCAGGAGATTTATGTTGAGGGACATCTGTTACGTAAATCAAAGTTTATTAGGACAAGAAGCCATCAAAGAGTTATTTGTTAATCAAAGAGACAAATGCATACCTTGAAGGTTGCCAAGATCAATGTTGAGGTTTGAAGTGTTGAGATCAGAAGTAGCGGTGCCCACGTCATCCTATACCAACAAAATAAGAGATAAACTCGGCTGTTGAAGTTAAGTATAAAAAGTGATTATAGATCCAAATACCTTGTTTGGGACGTTATCTGGGCTCGAGTTATGGCTTTCCACAACTGGAATAGCACAAGCGACCTTTAAAGGTGATTCATCAGAAGATATCTTATCACTCGATGAAGTGAGTTTTGAAGTTCCAGACTCCTTTTCTTTAGTTAAAGGAATAGTAGCCTTCTGTTTTTTCTTTGCTGCTTGTCTGGTACGAGGGGGAGATTTATCTTCATCATCTGAAATATTGGTGGGAGAAACTTTCCGCTTTGAAGGGGTCGGAGGCTTCGAACTCTGGAAATGCACAGTAATCAAAGTAAGCAATATTCATAAAATTGCACAAGTCAGAATGTAAGGTATGATTATACCGTGAGTTTTTTGCCAGTAGTGACGGAGTCACTCCCACTTGTCTTGGTGCTTTTCGAAGCTCCAACGCCTTTCTGTGCAGGGGTTTCCTTGATACTTTTCTTTCGAGTAACAGCTGTGAACAAGATAGAAATTAGTATTTGAGTAAAGAAGGAAAGTCAGTTGAAGGATTTTCTAAACCCCAACCTTCAGGTATTGGAGTCAAGACACGAACGTGCTCAAGATCTATATGAAGATGTCCTTTGAAAGTATCCAGGGTATGCTTAGTCGGGACCACTCGTTCAGCGCGTTTTTTAGATTGTTCCTGAAGGATTTTAATGGCATTCCCACACACAAACCAGTCTGGAAAAGGAGGACTTAGAGCCACACCAAAATCACCACTAGGTAATGGAGGGAATTTTGGAGGATTAAGTTCAAAAGCCACTTCATAACGTAGTTCAGGTCGAACATACGTGGGCAATTTCAACTTATCCAGTTTAGCAGAAAAATTTTCGCGTAAAGTGACCGCAGCTTCACGAACGGTCCGACTAAGGTCATCAAGCCTGTAGATAGTTTCAAAGAATTTTTGAAAGGCTTGGATTTCTCTATTATGAGTTGAAGTACCTTTATGGAAGTTCTCCTGCACATCAGCAAAAGCTTCAGTTAGTTCTTGAGTAAGGCTCTCAGCATCGAAGATTTGCGTAGTATAGTAATCTGTCCACCATTGATGAAAATCTATGGTAGAATAAAAAGCAGGTTCGAAAGAGACGGGAGAGAGAGTGGTGATGCCAACATATTTGGAAATTTTAGACTCATATTCATCTTCCGCTAAATGCAGAGTGTGTAGACACATGTGATTCCTTTTGTCGTACATACACTTTGGTTTCAGTTGAACCAATCCAAATTGTCTCGATACCAGATTTGGTTGGTAGCAAAGAAGACAACAGTGACTTTTGGGAGATCGAAGTCGGTGGTATAACAGCTTTGGGGTAAGGAAAGCCTCCCAGATGACCATGGATTCGACTTGTTGATCTGGAGACATTGCTGGAAATTCTCGAGTAAACCACTCAGGACCCACTTTCCTTTGCACAAATGGAGCCACGGAGGGGCTAAATTGATAACGTTTAGCGAACATCATCATGTATGTTAAGAAGGTTTCACGAAGCTTGCCCGTTTCTTCTTTTGGAGTCAGGTGAGCCAATCTAGTTCCTTCTACCGTTCGATTTTTTATGGCCGGATCTTCTTCATTTACAACACCTTTGTATGGGAGATGAGCTTCGAAAGTGGCATTGAGCCATAACTGCAACAACCAGAAGGGACCAGCAAAGAGAAGAGATCCTGTTTTGTAGTTCTTAACCAGGTCTGTTGCTTCACCAAGATTCTCGTAGAGAAATCCTAGAATTAACTGGCTTAAGTTTAACTTTTTCCCAGCATTTATCTGGTTAGCCATACAAAGATATCTCTTTGCTACTTGTATAGACCTAGAACAAAAAACGCATCTCGAAAGCCAGAGTGCTAGAAATGCAATGTGTTCTTCATCTGTGACTTCTGTGGTCGTTCGGACATGGTATCTTTGGATAAAAGCAGTATAAGTGACTGTTGCTTCATTAAAGTGGATGGTGTCAGTATCCATGAAGTTGGGATCGAAGGTTTCTCCAGTTGGTCGAAGCCCTGTGATAGCGGCTACGTCGAAGAGAGTAGGGGTAACCATTCCACATGGAAGGTGGAAAGTATTATGAGAAGCATCCTAGAAATGAACTGACGCTACTAGCATGGTTTGGTTATATTCTAAACCTGTTTTGGATAACTGGATTAGGTCATAAATCCCTAGTTGTTTCCAAAAAGAAGCCTTTTGTTTTTTCACTTTAGTTAGCCAAGCGTAATACAGGTCAGGATCTTTTGCTAAAGGGATTGACCTAAAGACTTTCACGAAATTGGTTACATAGTTTAACCTAATTTTTTCTAAGGTCATAGTGGCTTCAATCAAAGTACCATCTACATTGTCAGTCTTAGCTAAGATTGGGTGGCCATCTTCATCTATTTTGTTCTTGCTAACCAAGGGTCTAGTTTTATAATAATCAGGAAAAAATTTACCCAGAGAAGGGTTATTTCCTCCAGGTAAAGGACCCGTGAAGGCGTGAATTTTCCCACAAAGTTCAAAAGGAATGATTACCTGAGAAGCGTAGATAGCACGAATTTCTGCGGCATTTGGGTCTGGAATGTGTTGTTGATTCCCTATTTGTGTAGGATTTTGAAGCTTCTGAATAGGTTGGAGAACATTTGAAGTTGAAGAAGACGCCATGGACGAGATTGCTTTAAGAACTGGGTTAAACAAAACCAAAGGGGATTTCTTTTCTGTGATGATAGGAGGAGAATAGAAGTGAATGTTATGTGAGGGTAAAAGTTCAAATATTTAAAGGTTTAACGGAAACCCTTTCAAATCTTTTGGGTAAAGGTCAAAGGACACGCGGCAAGCGTTGATTTAATCTAACGGCGGTCGAACAGTTGTTAGCCTTACTCCTAGTATATAGGAGTAATGATCATAAAGTAATGACAGAACGTGGGAATGCAAGTTCTGAGGAGACGTTTTTGAGAATGACAAGACGTTTTGAAAGTGGAGTCATAAATGATTATGACGTTAGTCAGTTGTCTTGGAACTCTAAAAAATGAGTAAAACGAAATCTCGTCATAACAAGAAACGCCTATTTCTCTTGTTTTCAAAACAGGCATTTATCGGGGGCAATTTGTTGGCTGGAGATTTCGTTTAGAGAAAATATTCTTTGAAGAGTTAGAATTCGAAGAAAGATGGTTACTGATGACCATTTCTGAGATTGAATATGGCTACTGATGGCCATGTTTTGAGGATGTTGTTTAAGTTGAAGTAAAGATGATTAGAATTGGAACTAATTCAAAGTGAATTGTCTTTAAGACTTAAACGTTTTGCGAAATACGAAGGGTACTGAAGCTTGACGTGTTTTCGTGGCATTCTCGGTTCTGATCACGTTGCCACGTATCGAAAAAGAATTCAGGCGGGAGGATTTGAATTTCGAAATAGTCTGTGTAACCGAACAAGGACAGATGGCATCCCATGGATTCATGTGAGCAACGTAGCATCAGATTAGTGTAGGACCGTTAGGGTCAAAATTAGTATAAATAAGGGTCTTAATGTTAGGATTCCGTGTGTTCATTTTGTACAAATCACTCACAAATTACTCAAGTATCAAGTGTTAAGAGAACGCGTTCACTGAGAAATGTACGTATGACACCAACACCATTTTAAATACATTTGTATCTTTCTTTATTCAAGTATCTTTCCAATTCCTTTATTGTTTTCGTTTAACTTTCATTTCGAAGCATTTTACGTTTCTGAATTTAACATTATTGCACGTTATATTCTTGCACTTTATATTTCTGCAGATTACATGCTTTTTTATGTTTTCTTTGTCGAAGTTATATTAACATGTATAACAAGTGTTGTTTCACATGAATAGTCATATGATCATATCACAAACGAGTTTTCGAAGCAAGAACAAACAAATATGGACCAAATCATATCAAAAGACAATTGTTTGACTATGTCCTAGGATCAATCTGGTCGATCCTGCGAGTAACCAAAGTATATTTTATAGTTTGGAGGACTAGCGGTTGTTTACCGGAAATCACCGTAACCACAAGGCGGCTAAGGACGAATGAAATTCCAAGCATTATTAATGACTTCAGACTTGCTGCAAGAAATGCTATAGAAGCTGGTAAATTTCACTGATCTTTTTAAATCTTCCTAGAATTCAAATGCTTCAAAGTACACCATAATACAATATTTTTCAGACACAGAATAATTTGTTTCTTTAGAGTGCACCGAGACACTTTACAATTACATAAATTGGGATGCAAATTGTAGGATTTGATAGGGTTGAATTCCATGGACCTCATGGCTACTTGCTTGAAGAATTCATGAAAGATAAACTGAATGACAAATTACATATGAATATGGCGGATCCCTTGAGAACCGTTGTCAATTTGCTTTGGAAGTTGTTGAAGCTGTAGCAAATGAAATACGAGGTGAATATCTGAACTTCAGCTTAGAAAAGATATTGTAATAGCCTTTGCACAATATTTTTTAAATTTATTCAGAGGTACTATGAAATTTTATAATATTGATTTGGCATTGGGCTAGAAAGTTTTAATTCTAGAAAATGTTATAGAAAGTTTATTGGAGGTTTAAAGTTGCAAAAATGAGTTGTGCATGTGATGTGATGATTCTGTAATATATAGTAAGAAGGATCAAGAATGTCCTCTTATGTTGATGAGAGGGAAATCATTTTTCCCTTTTATTTCTTGGTGATTGTTATACATAAAATAGGGCACATGTCTGCTACAAGCCTTTGTCTTTGGCTTTAATTTGTATAAAAATCTGAATATAGTATTATCATAATGTTATTAAGATAAGACACAATATAGTGGTTATTATTTCACATGCTTAACTGTGATTTTGTTCTCCTCATTTGTATTTCAGTGATTCAATTGATATACTTCTCTTTTATTTGTTTCTAATCAAACTAATCCAATACAGTTAGTTTTGTTCTCTTTTATTTGATTCAATCTCAATAACTATTCCACGCTAATTAAAAGCTGCAAAGAAAAGCGTTTGTCAAAAAAAAAAAAAGCTGCAAAGAAAAGTAATTAAATTATGGTGAATGATTGGTAAAAAAAGTCAAATAGATGTATTAAGACATAGACATAAACATCCAAATTTTTAATTTATATTGTAATGATATTTATACCAAATGGTTTAAGATATGAATGAACTTACTTGTGCGGATGCACGGGTCTTCTACTAGTGATTTAGTAAAAACAACAATTTAATCCCAACGCTTCATTTTTAAATCGGAAGGTTCTTATTCATTCTCACGTTCTCATATAACTTACTCATTTTCATTAGATATACAATATATATATATATATATATATATATATATATATATATATATATATATAATCTATTATAATAATATATTATATATGTATAATTTAAATGATACAATTAAAAAAGATTGAACTGTTAAGCATTCAAATATTATGAGAAATAGTTCATCAATGCTAAAAAAAATTAATTTTGACAAATTTTTTTATAATCTCTTAATTTATGTAAATCAATTAAGTGTTGCATGTATTTTATAACTTAGATCATCTACTCATTAGGAGAGACAATAATAGATCAGGAAGACTTAATAATCGGACCTATTTAAGGTCTCGTCTGACATGTCCTATTTGACAAAAAAGTTAAATCTATTTTTTTTAAAAGTTTATTTAATTAAATAGGTTAGATTTAGACTATTTAAAAAGTCTATGAAATCTTGTAATAAGAAGAAAAAAAGTCTATGAAATCTTATAAATCGGCCTATATATGCATATTTATTAAAATTATTCTAAATAGTATATAAAAGGTCTTGTTATCTATGTAAAAAATAGATTAAATTGACTATTTGAAAATTTTGATGTGAAATAAGCTTTTAAATATACTTTTAGACTATATCAGACTTTTTAAAATGTCAGGTTATGTCAAAAAGTCTATAATAAACCATAGATCATACTCAAATCTTACAAATTTATTATAGATCAGACTTAAGTCTTCTAAGGTCTAACCCGACATGTGTAACACCCCAAATCTACCCGGTAAATTATAAGCGAAAATCAGAGTAATTCAAAAACTTTCAACATACAATGGGATGTCACATTTCAACTTAAAACCACAAAACAACTTGCTCAGGATAGGGTTAATCCTCCTTTGATGTTCCCTAGAGGTTTTGCAATCTTCCTCCAACATGATGTGATGCATACATATGGAAGGACTTATTCCTTTCAGGTCAGCAATGTTATATCCCAACGCAGATGGATACTTCCTTAATACTTGTAATAGCTTCTCGGTCTCTGTGGCTCCTAGCTCTGCGTTGACTATTACTGGTCTTTTGAGCTCATCGTCTAGGTATTCATACCTAAGAGTCTTGGGTAATGGTTTAAGGTCTAAGGTTGGTTTCTTTGGGCAAGGCATAGGGTTGGGTGCTAATGCTAAGCATTCGCTTAAACTATCGTCTCGATATTCCGGACGCCAATTGTCATCTTTGAAAATCAGGGGCATCGGAATCTTTATAACTTCAGAGTAAGATTCTTCTAATAATCCTATCTCTCTTACACATTCATCAATAACATCCACCGGGTAACATGTATCTTCTATAGCTGGGGCTTGAAGGAATTGTGTTAAAATAAACTCGACCTTCTCCTCACTTACTTTGAATGTCAACTTGCCTTTCTTTACATCTATAATGGCTCCAGCGGTAGCTAGAAAAGGTCTTCCTAAGATTATAGGAGTATTGACGTCTTCCTTTATGTCCATAATTATGAAATCCGTAGGGATGTAGAATTGTCCGATGCGGACGGGTACGTTTTCAAGAACACCTACGGGATACCTGACAGATAGGTCTGCAAGTTGTACCGACATCTTGGTTGGCCCTAGGTCCCCCATGTTAAGTTTCTCGCAAATAGACAAAGGCATTAGGCTAATACTAACTCCTAAGTCACACAGAGCTTTGTCTATGACAAATTTTCCTATATTGCAAGGTATGGAGAAACTTCCTGGGTCTTTCAGCTTAGGTGGCATTTTATTTTGAATTATAGCACTACATTCGGCAGTGAGTGTTACAGTCTCGTTGTCTTCTAATTTCTTCTTATTCGATAAGATTTCTTTTAGGAACTTACCATATGAGGGCATCTGGGTAATGGCTTCTGTAAATGGAATTGTAATGTTCAATTGTTTAAGAAGTTCGACAAATTTCTTAAACTGCCCTATGTTTTTAGATTTCTCGAGTCTTTGAGGGTATGGGATAGGTGGTTTATAAGGTGGCGGAGGTATGTATGGCGCTTCCTTTTCCCCCGTCTCTTTTTTCTTGTCCTCTATCTCTTTCAGATTACTTGGTTTATCCTTGGGTCTAGTTTCCTCCTCAGTTGTCTTACTAGGGCTTTGGAATATAGCAAGGTTTTTAAGCCTAGGGTCAGTCGGTTCGTCCATCTCTCTACCACTTCGCAGAATAATAGCATGAGCATGTCCTTTTGGGTTAGGTTGTGGTTGTCCTGGAAATGTCCCAGCAGGTGCGGCAGTAGGTGCTTGTTGTTGTGCCACTTGAGAGATTTGTGTCTCAAGCATCTTGTTGTGAGTGGCCAGCGCGTCTACTTTAGTCGCTAACTGTTTGATTTGCTCATTAGTGTGCATGTTTTGGTTTAAGAAATCCTTAGTAGTCTGAGTTTGAGTGGCTATGAAATTTTCCATCATTACTTCTGAGTTAGACTTCTTGGGGACGTTAGGAGCAGCGAATGGTGCCTTTTGATATCCAGGTGGTACAGTGGGTACTTGACCAGGTGCGTACAGAGCATTGTTGTTCTTATACGAGAAGTTAGGGTGATTCTTCCATATTGGGTTATACGTGTTTGAGTGGGGGTTTCCTTGAGCATAGCTACTGGTTCGGGGGAAACTCCTGCCAAAGATGGCACTCGGGGGCAGCATGTCCAGACATCCCGCATATTTCGCAATTTGGGGAAACAGCAACCACGGTGGCTACAGGTGCTACAGTGGGGTTTTCGATCTTCTGAGTTAGGGCATCGACTTTGGCGTTAACACGGTCGAGGCTACTTATCTCGTACATACCACTCTTCGTTGAAGATTTCTCTCCAGAAGTTCTCTCTGACTGAGCTCTCTCGCTTCCCCATTGATAATGATTCTGAGCCATACTCTCGATAAGTGCATAGGCTTCAGCATATGCTTTGTCCATCAGTGCGCCACTTGCGGCGGCGTCAATTGTAAGTCTCGTGTTGTAGAGGAGACATTGTAGAAGGTATGGGTATGGATAATCAACCATTCCTCTAATCCGTGATGTGGACAGAGTCTTAGCATGTCTTTGTATCTCTCCCATGTTTCGAATAAAGACTCGTTGTCTTTTGGTCTAAACCCATTGATCTGGGCTCTTAACATGGCGGTCTTACTAGGTGGAAAATAACGTGCCAGGAAGAATTTCTTAAGTTCATTCCAGGTCGTGACAGAATTGGCGGGTAAAGACTGGAGCCAAGCTCTAGCTCTATCCCTCAGTGAAAAAGGAAAAAGGCGCAGCCGGATAGCTTCCAAACTGACACCATTTGCTTTTACAGCGTGTGTTGTAGCAACCTGCCCTAAAAATAAAGGTTTTTAGAGTCGGCACCTATTCTACCAGGGCGAATAGGAAACCCTACGCAGTTAAGAGATTCGGGTAAGATTATTATAATCAGGTCAAGGGAAGGTGTTAGGCACCCTTAACCCTTTCCTAAGGTTTTGAGTTCAAGGTAAAGGTTTATGGCAAAAATTATTAAGGTTAATAGCTAAGGAAATGAAGAGGGCGAAAAGTGAGATTTTGAATGAATTGAGGTTTTAGGGAAGGGGACTCGCCTTGTTGCCAAGTGCCTACGTACCTCCTTATGGAGGATCAGAGTCTACGTAGTTCGGGGAAGCGTTGTACGCCTTAGAATGATATGAGGCTGTTGAAGGTATTTTGAGTTACCTTTTCGTAGTTTTAAAAATTTGTAATTTGAAGATGAAAGGAGTGTTTTAATTATAGCGTACAACCCTAGTTTAATATGTTTCCGTTAGGTGCGATGATCAATAGGTTTGATCACCATAGTTAACGAATTAGATGAAAGATTGCTGACCATTCTGATCGATAGATTCGATCATCACGAACAACAAATAAAATGTATTTTAGTTTTAGATAATTAAATTACTATTTTTATCATTATCTCTCATAATCAATAGATTTGACTATTACATGATAACGAATTTCATTATTGTATTTTATTGCTTTATTTCTCGCCAATGCGATCATTAGGTATGATCGGATCGAAGAGAAAATTAACCAAGGATCAATTGAATAAGAATTAATATTAACAAAATAAATTAATTAGTTTTTTATTAAATTTATTTCTCGCTAATGCGACCATTAGGTATGATCGGATCGAAGAGAAAATATAAGAAACCATTTGTCGCGGGGAAAAATCGTTGTCTTTTTTCTGGATGAGACACCTGATGCCTTCTTTGGGCTCGAGTGCTCAAAAAATGATTTTTCTTTTGTACCGACCAAACTTTTTATTATTTCCAAAGGAGGAAAAGGGAAAAAGCTGCAATAACCTAAAAACAGATGCAAAGCCCGAAACTAAAAGCAATGCATAAGTGGGGGAGAGATTCCAGGTAAGAGGGTTGGTTATACGAAGGGAAGGTATTAGCACCTAACGTATCTATAGTACTCTATAGGTTTCTTTATTTTGTTTTTCATCCTTTGTGGTGGAGGTTCTTGTGAAATAGGTGGGACCTAAGGTGTTTGTTTGATTATGCTCGCAAAGATCATCGCGATCCTCTGCATACATATCCCCTAGAGGGAATCAGAGCATCTGTAGCTCGGGGTCTACGGGTGCTAAGGTTTGAGTGGTTTGAGAGAGAAGTTTTGCTCGCCAAGGATACGACCTTGTGCCTACGTATTCTCAAAGGGATGTTGAGAAAGTCAGAGCAATCGTAGTTCCCACTTATGCTAGTGGAAGCAAAGGATAAGAGACAAATGTCATCTAAATGTTCGATGTATCTAATCTATATCATCACATACATCTGTTTGATTTTTGTTTGAAAATCTTTTCATTATAAGCCCGGGGCCATGCCACTTAGGGTGCTTAGAATGATAAAGATGTTTTGTTTAACCAGCCTTGTGGCAAAAGTTTCAATGAAGTCAGCCTTGTGACAAAAACTTTGATTAATCAGCCAGCCTTGTGGCAAAAGTTTCAATGAAGTCAGCCTTGTGACAAAAACTTTGATTAATCATCCAGTACGGTGGTAAAACAGTTTGATTGATTAGCCAGCCTTGTGGCAAAAAAGTTTGATTGATTGATTGATTGATTGATTGATTGTTTGTGATGATATAGATGAGATACTCCTATCATAGAGATGATAAATGTCTAATCTCCTAGGGTATTTGATTTGGATATTGGGGGATGCTTATAAGAAGCCCGTGGGTCCTTGTACGAAGCCCAAGAGGAGGCTATCCGAGGGTCCTTGCATTGTAAGCCCAAAAGGAGGCTATGGGAGGGACAATCCAGGGTCCTTGCATTGTAAGCCCAAGAGGAGGCTATGGGAGGGTCACTCGTTTGTACAAAGCCCAAGGGGAGGCATGGTATAGTTGGTTCGAGCTCTTAGAGCGATTTCACCGGGAAACCATACTCTATGTCCTAACCTAAACTAGGGAGATTCTTTGCACGAAGCCCAATAGGAGGCTATGGGGAACCTAGTGTTGTACTAAGTTGAACAGTATATATAACACAAACACACATATGAACAAGTACGAACAAATATGCACAAGTACATGAACAAATATGAACAGTTATACATATATGACAAAATGTGTGTATATAATGGAGTTTATGAAGGAAATATACCTGTAAGCATGATCCATTTGTATACACGGGGGCTCGGGACTCATACTCGGGGAGAGGTCCTTTTGAGTTTATTCAAAGCTATGTAAACAGGTATTTACAAAGGGGCTTGGGACTTATACCTACATGGAGGCCCATGGTATTTGGGAAGATTTAAAGAAAACCTTCATTTTTTGATTTGTTATTAAAAGTTAAAAGAAACAAATTGATCGAGATATGTACAAAAAGGTGTACAATGAAATACCTAATTTCATGTACAGGAATGGGACTTATACCTATGTGGAGGCCCATGTTTTATTTTATAAAACATGGTTAATAGTTGTTTGAAAGCTTGTTTTGAAAGAAGTTTATTGTTTAAAGAAAAACACTGTATAAAAGGAAAAAGGAGTGGGTCTTATACTCTCTAATATTCGAGAGGCCCCACATCGCTTTGAAAATCATTTGATCAAATAAAAAGATTTAATCAATAGTTTCTTTTGAAATCAAAAAGAGATGGTTTATCGTTTTTGAAAAGAATTGCGATCGCTTGTTTTTAAAACGATTTGAAATTGAAAGAAATCAAATTAATCAAGATAAACAAAAAGATTATGCTTAATTAACACCTAAATGATTAGGGTTTGATCACAAAATATTTATAAGTGATTAGGTTTGAAAATTAAATGAAAAAACAATATTTAAAGTATTTAAAAACATTTAAAAATGTATCATTTTAAACCTAATTAAAAGCATATTAAATAAATCTTTTTTTTGTGATTTTCTTTGATGTTCATAAAATATGTATATTAAATAAGAGGTGTGTAAAAAATGAATGAAAAATGAATTAATTTGGTTAGTTAAATAATTAATTGAAGTTGTGAAGAAAATGAAAGAAAATAGGTACTAAAAAAAATTGGTTTTGTCTCCACAAGGGTTTGAACCCACGACCTCACGCTCACCACTCAAAAACATAACCAACTGGACCACGCGCGTGGTCTGATTATCAAAGGCAAGGATTAGGTTATATTTTGAGTCAAGTTACTAAATTCAGTTTCAAAAATATGGCGCCAAGAACATGAATCCCAATTGAATTTGAAAATTCTGGAAACTGGATCAAATTGATCAAGTGAAGGGTCTAATTCACTCGTTTTTTCACAAGGATCACGATGGTGGTCTTTAATTCCATTTATTTTCACTCTAAGGGGGTCAATTCTCTGATGAACACGAAGAACCCTAATTCTATGATTCATTCTAAAATCGTGTATGTGCAAGTTAAGATGCAATTGATTGAGGGTTAATGATCCTCATAGGTGCAGAAACAAGATGGTATGCTCACATTTCATTTATGATGCGTGCAAGTATGAGTTTGAAGTTCATGAGGCTTACCTTCAAAAACGGCAAAGCTGGAAATCGAATTTGAGCCTGGAGGTGTTACAGATGTTGTTGCTCAATCTGGACAGCTTCAATGGACCTTATAGAACATGTCTGGATGCTTGGAGTGAATTGAAAACCTCTTGATCACCTTGTGGTACCCGAACTGCAGTATGGTTCAAGTGAGAATCAAGCTTAGTGATTTTGGTGTTTCAGATCATGTATGATGGTTGGAACAGTTCATATATGGTATATGGAATGTGTTTGGATGATTAACTTGGACAGAATTGGCCTGGATTTCATTTTGGCATGATAAGGCTAGTGTTATGCATATTTGGAGGTGAGATGATGATTCTGAGTTTGAGGTGTTTTTGGAAGGTTTCAAAGGTTCAAACAACTTCCATATGGTATTTGGGAAGTGTTAGAAGCATCACTTTGCTTAGAACTTCAAAGGTTTAGAGGTTGAGAATTTTACCTCTTTTGAAAACCATGAAACTTGCATTCTAAGAAAGGAAGAGAAAACCTATGTTTATGAGGTTTTGGTGTGATTTTGAATGAGGTAAGGATCTCTATTTATAGGCCAAAGTTTCTGAATACAAAGCTCTTGCAAGTTGATCAAGAATGATGATTTGGCTTAAGAGATAAAATGGAATCTTTCACATTAAATGCAAATGGTTAAAAGTGACTTAACCATGGTTATTTCTCAAGCTTCTTATCCTCTTCCATTCTGATCTCAAATCAGAAAATATCTACCAATTATTGCATCTATGCATCATTATTTGGATCATTTGGCAAATTGGTTCATAACTTAGTGAAAATGGCATGAAATTTCAAGTGAAAAGTTCACTAATGTCAAAATTCAAAACTATGGCTACACTCCATATTTTTTCATGCTCTTGGACATTTTGGAAAGCTCATGTTACATACTTCAAAAGCCTAGTTGAAAGTTTCCTCAAGTCTCTTAAGGAAATGGGTGAAAAAGTTCCATGAACTTTGAAGAAAATGAAGTTTTAAGTAAAATTTTCATAAGATACCAACTTTGAAGCTCCATATCTCTTAAATGGTTGATCTTATGGAAAAAAATTATATGTGACAAAGTTGTTCATTGGATCAAAATCTACAACTTTCATGTTGGAAGTTTTTTTCAGTTTGTAGGTGAAATTTTGAGTTATTCCCTTCCAAAGTTTGGAAAAAACCATGAAAAACACTTAGAAATTTTTCTAAGTATGGAAAGTCAAACTTTTGACTTTTTGATTCTTGATTGATTTTCTTGATTTTTCTTGATCAAATGACTTCATATATCATATATTGATGATTCAAAACTTCAAAAGTCATGGTTGACCAAAATTCTCCAAAAGTCAATGGTGATCTTGTACAGTTGACTTTTTCAGACGAATCGCGTTTCTGGAGATTTCAAATGAAACAGGCTATCCTCACCAAATGAATGGTATGAATGGATCACATTGAAGCATTAGAGGATATTGAGCCATGGTTTGAGTTGTGACACCATGTCCTGATTAAAAGGTCAGTTGTTCAGTGAATTAGGTCAAAAAACCCTAATTGTCGACCTGATAAAATTGATGACTGTGGATCTTGAATTGAGATGCAATTTCCATTGGATATTGTCATAGGGATTATTTGAGGATGATTGAAACCTTTGATTGACTCCCTGGGGATTTTTAGGGTTTCCCAAATGTGATCCCTGATTTTAGTCCCTGATAGTTCAAAACCCTAATCTGATGATTTGAAATTTCACTGTTGATCAATCCTTGTGTAGGAGACGTCTTGAGTCAATGGATTAGGTCAAAATGATGCACTTGGGGTCTTGAGGTCATGTCCCAAGTCATTAGGTCAAATCCTAAGCAAAAGTCAGGAGTATGCTATCTTCAGTCAAAACCCTAACTTGGTTAGTTCAGAGCCTTTGAGATTGTTGAAATGAATCTCTGAGGACCAAATGTTGATTATTGATGAAGATAATTCTTTTGAGATGAAGGGAGAACAAAACCCTAATTGATTGTTACTTGTACTGATGAGTGATTTCCTGATTAAATCCTGCTGAGTCACAAGTAGCAAACACAAGTTATGCAATTTGTTAGAGATGCAGATGATGCATATGCAATGATATGAGGTGGTATCTTAGGTCAAAAATTGGGGTATGACAGATGCCCCTATTTAAGTTTCTTCAACCTGAGACATGAAGATTGAAAATCTTCGTTTTGATAGGGTGGAAGAGACTTAAATATCAGAAGACGCAAATTTTGGACCTAAGATACCAAAATTGCGAATGATGCAAGGATGTCTTTACCGAGGGATATCAAACTGACTCCACTGGGGAAAAGAGATTGGGAAAGATGCCTCAATCCGTTTTAGGAAGAGAATCCGTTTTCTTTCTTTTCGGGGAAGCAAGTGTATGCTTCACCGGGGAATGATAGCTTTGTAAGAAAAGCTTACCTATCGACATTATCGACTATCAGCATGGGGATAGACTTGTTTAATAATGCGAAGGTGAAAGGTATGAAACTATATTACCGACTATCAGCATGGTGATAGACTTGACATGGTAAAAAAAGTTTCAAAGGTTCGGTTAATATTATCGACTATCAGCATTGGGATAGACATGTTTAATAATATAACCAGAACAAAAGGTTACCGACTACCAGCCTTGTGATAGTGGTTTTGAAGACATGATCAATTATCAGCCGAGTGATAAAATGATTCTGGAGACTTTGCTAGGGAAATTACTGGTTATTCAGCCTTGTGAACAGTAATAAGGCCCTGATTGTCAGATGGTCTTCATGATTGATTTCCTTGAGAGGACATTTTTGAAAGAAACATAAACTGCTCAGATGACGAGGCGATTGTTTATGGTTCAATTTTTTCTTGACTCTATTCGGAGAATCGGAATTTGAATTTTTGGTAAAGACAAAGTTCTAACCATGAATGAATTGGAAAGAAACAGTCAAACAAGACTTTGTACCCAATGAGGAATGAACTCAACTGGGGATTTTCTCCTTCGTTTTGAGAGGAGAAAACTAAAGCAACCTTCTTCCACGAGGAATGATCTCAGTGGGGAACTGGAGAAAGAAGATGTTCTTTCTGCTTATGGGTGACAACCTACTGGAGAGATGACACACCCGTACCTGTTTATTTTCTTCTTCTTTTTTTCTTCTTTTTTTTCTTTTCTTTTTTTTGGGATAGGTATATCCTGGACAAGTGATTTTAGGCAGACATTGAAAAATGCAATAATGCATAAATGATGCAAATATGTATGAATGATGAATGTCATGAATGTAGCATGCATGCTAACGATACTGACAGACAAAGAAGTATATACTGGAGAAGGACCGACGTCGCAATACAACCAGATACTTGGCAAATGTTCTTCAACATGGTGTAGATAACACAGGTGATAAATGGTGTTGCGTGCTTTAAACTTCTCTGGGGAAGATGAGCATCTTTTCTCACTGAGATGGAAGAATCTTCTTTACTGGAGACGGAAAATCTTCGACACTGGGGATAGAAGACCTTCTTCACTGGGGATAGAAGATCTTTTCCTATCATAATCCTTGATTCGTCCTATGGAGATAGCTGTTGATGTTCCTTCTGTTGTTCACAACTCAAAGGAAAATTTCGCTTTTATTTTGAAAGAGGAAAGTAAATTCATTTAAAACTTTTTTTCTTTTTCTCAAAAGTGAATAACACAATTAAAGCGTCATTTTGCAAGCTAAAAGAAATTAGAAATTGCAAACAAATGGGCACAAGGCTCAAATTTATTTAATAGGATGGAAATCAGCTAAAGGCGTGATTCCATGGAGTATTTACAAAAGTTTGAAATGGTAATTATGCGGAAAAGGCTACATTGAAAGCAATAACCACTATTTCCCCCAGCAACTTTGAGTTCCAACTGTGCCTGTCGCTTCAGATTGGCGATGATTTGATTGAAGATCCTTTGATGAAAGACTCCTCAGGTGACGAAGTACGAACTGATGCAGTTACTTTGTCATAATTCCTTAATTTTTGCCTAGATTGCCCTTTCAGGTTTTCAATCTACCAGGATGAATTTTTTCTGTTTTTGTCTCTAATTTTTGCCTGGACCGCCCTTTCGGGTTTTCAGTCCACCGAGACGCTCATTTTTGCCTAAGTCGCCCTTTGCGGGTTTTCGACTTACCGAGCTGTTCTTTTGTATTTTTTAGACAAAGTATTTCTTGACTGCATCAGCATTCACAGGATGTGGGAGTTCATCACCATCCATGGTTGTAAGAATCATGGCGCCGCCAGAAAATGTTCTTTTGACAACATACGGGCCTTCGTAATTAGGAGACCATTTGCCCCTAGAATCTGGTTGAAAAGACAAGATCTTTTTAAGCACGAGGTCGCCTTCTTGAAATTCACGAGGTCGAACCTTTTTGTTGAAGGCTTGTTTCATCCTTGCTTGGTACAACTGTCCATGGCATAGAGCAGTCATACGTTTTTCTTCGATTAAGTTCAACTGATCGTATCTGCTTTGACACCATTCAGCCTCTGATAACTTAGTTTCCATGAGGACTCTCATTGATGGTATTTCAACTTCTACGGGGAGCACAGCTTCCATGCCGTATACTAGAGAAAAGAGAGTTGCCCCTGTTGAAGTACGCACTGAAGTACGGTACCCATGTAAAGCAAATGGCAGCATTTCATGCCAGTCTTTGTAAGTGACGACCATTTTCTGGACGATCTTCTTAATGTTCTTGTTGGCAGCTTCAACGGCGCCATTCATTTTTGGTCTGTAAGGAGAAGAGTTATGATGCTCAATCTTGAATTCCTCACATAATTCTTTCATCATCTTGTTGTTCAAGTTTGAACCATTGTCAGTAATGATCTTGCTGGGAACACCATATCGGCAAATGATGTTATTCTTGATAAACCTCACAACCACTTGTCTTGTAACGTTGGCGTAAGATGCTGCTTCGACCCATTTGGTGAAGTAATCAATTGCCACTAAGATGAAACGATGACCGTTTGAAGCTTTCGGTTCGATCATCCCAATCATGTCGATACCCCACATGGAAAAAGGCCATGGAGATGAGAGAACGTTGAGTAGAGTCGGCGGCACATGGATCTTATCTGCGTAGATCTGGCACTTGTGACATCTCTTCACGTGTTTACAACAATCAGATTCCATTGTCAACCAATAGTATCCTGCTCTTAACATCTTTTTGGACATTGCATGCCCATTTGAATGAGTTCCAAAGGACCCTTCATGCACTTCATGCATTAACATGTCTGCTTCGTGTCTGTCCACGCATCTGAGCAAAACCATGTCGAAGTTTCTTTTGTATAGCACATCTCCGTTCAGGAAGAAACTGCCAGAAAGTCTCCTTAGAGTTTTCTTATCTTTGTTTGATGCCCCAAGTGGGTACTCTTGAGTTTGAAGGAAGCGTTTGATGTCGTGGAACCACGGTTTATCATCGATGACTGCTTCAGTTGCAAACACATAGGCGGGCCTTTCAAGGCGCGTAATTCTGACTGTAGGCATATCGTTCCAATGATTGACTTTGAACATGGAAGATAGAGTAGCCAAGGCATCTGCCATTCGATTCTGATCTCGAGGTATGTGATGCAATTCAACCTTGTTGAAGAAAGTCAACAGACGTCTTGCATAATCTCTGTAAGGAATCAAACCAGGGTGGTAAGTTTCCCACTTGTCTTTGATTTGGTTGATCACAAGGGCTGAATCTCCATATATGTCTAGGATCTTGATCCTTAAGTCAATGGCTTCTTCTAGACCCATGATACAAGCTTCATATTCTGCGATGTTGTTGGTGCAATCAAATAGCAATCTGGCGGAGAATGGGATATGAGTACCCTTGGGAGTGATGATGATTGCCCCAATTCCATTGCCAAAAGCGTTTACTGCTCCATCGAAAATTAGGCCCCATCTTGATCCAGGATCAGGACCTTCTTCAGGTAACGGTTCGTCACAATCTTTCATCTTCAAGTACAAGACATCTTCATCAGGAAAGTCAAACTTGAGAGATTGATATTCATTAATTGGTTGATGCGCCAAATGATCGGCGAGAATGCTTCCTTTGACCGCTTTTTGAGCACGGTATTCAATGTCATATTCGGATAACAGCATTTGCCATCGGGCAATCCTTCCTGTTAATGCAGGCTTTTCAAAGACGTACTTGATCGGATCCATTTTGGAGATTAACCACGTAGTATTGTTGATCATGTACTGGCGGAGACGTTTTGAAGCCCAAGCCAAAGCACAACATGTTTTTTCGAGCATGGAGTAACGAGACTCACAGTCTGTGAATTTCTTACTCAAGTAATAGATGGCATGCTCCTTCTTACCGGTTTCATCTTGTTGTCCAAGCATACAACCCATGGATTCTTCTAACACAGTAAGGTACATGATTAATGGTCTTCCTTCAACTGGAGGAATCAATATTGGTGGTTCTAACAGGTATTCCTTGATACTGTCGAACGCTTTCTGGCAATCTTCAGTCCATACAACCCCTTGATCTTTGCGGAGAAGCTTGAAAATTGGCCCACAAGTAGCAGTCATTTGAGAGATGAATCTGGAGATATAGTTCAATCGTCCGAGAAATCCTCTCACTTGTTTTTCAGTCTTTGGTGCAGGCATCTCTTGAATAGCTCTGACTTTGTCGGGATCTACTTCAATACCTCTTTGGCTGACAATGAACCCCAAGAGTTTTCCAGATCTAACCCCAAAAGTACATTTGTTAGGATTCAAGCGAAGCTGATATTTCCTTAGTCGTTGAAACAACTTCAAAAGGTATTCAATATGTTCTTCTTCTGTGTTGGACTTGGCTATCATGTCGTCCACATAAACTTCTATTTCTTTATGCATCATGTCATGAAAGAGAGTAGTCATTGCCCTTTGGTAAGTTGCGCCTGCATTCTTTAATCCAAACGGCATCACTTTGTAGCAAAAAGTACCCCATGGGGTGATGAAAGATGTTTTCTCCATATCTTCAGGAGCCATCTTGATCTGATTATAACCGGAGAACCCGTCCATGAAAGAAAAGACGTTGAACTTAGCGGTGTTATCAACCAACATGTCGATATGTGGTAATGGAAAGTCATCTTTTGGACTGGCTTTGTTCAAGTCACGGTAATCAACACACATTCTGACTTTGCCATCTTTCTTCGGAACTGGCACTATGTTGGCCAACCACTGAGGATACTCAGAGGTGACTAGAAAACCTGCGTCGAGTTGCTTTTGAACCTCCACTTTGATCTTGTTAGCCATATCAGGGTGAGTCCTTCGCAATTTCTGCTTAACTGGCGGACATTCTGGCTTCAATGGCAAATAATGCTGAACAATATTGGTATCCAACCCAGGCATGTCTTGGTAGGACCAGGCAAACACGTCAACATATTCTTTGAGAAGGTCTGTCAACTTACTCTTGATATCAGCATCAAGCAGCGATCCAATGGTCACTTCTTTTTTGTCTTCTTCAGAACCCAAGTTGATCTTTTCTAAAGGCTCTTTGTGAGGCAGAATGGCTCTTTCCTCGTGCTTAAGTAATCGAGAGATCTCGTCCGGAATCTCCTCTTCTTCCTCTTCTTCGGCTTCGAACACAGGAAACTCAAAGTTGGGAGAGGGCATAGGGTTATTGCATTCAATGGGTTTATCAATAGTAAATCTGCACATATGATTTATATTTATTTCAGAAAATTTATGAATGCAAGAGTGTATGCAGATTTTTTTTGAAAAAGTTTTTTTTTTATTTTTTTATTTTGGTTTTTTAGGATTACCATTTCCAGAAAAAGCAAAAATAAAACATATAATGTAGGGAATTCAAAATGACACTTTATTTATGATTCATCTTTGAAACAAAGCCCTAAACACAAACTCATTTGTCTTGGGCAGGACAAAGAGGGAAACTTTTAAAAACAAAGCCCTATACACAAAGTTATTTGGGCGGAACATTTAAAAGCAAAGCCCTATAAAACATCTCTCTGCTTTGGGCAAGGCAGGAGGTCAAAATAACAGCGAAGTGATTACTTTGAGCGGCGAACAACATTTGGAACGTCAACAGCTTTCCAGTAGCAACGAACTCCTCTGTGTATTATGTATTCAGGAAAATTCTCCTCAGAATTATCTTCAGTACTGACATTGACCGCTGGTCGAGCAGGATTTGAAGGTCCTGGTTTGTCAACCTTGTTCTTTGTAGAGTTGAAACGGTCTTCTTCCACCTCTTGAAGAGCATAAGACGAGTCACAATCTTCAGAATTTTCAGGATGTATTTCCCAGTCTCCAGGATGAAGAGACTCATTGTCAGCGACACTTTCTGAGTCAGTTGCGGGGCCATCTTCCCCTTCATCTTCAAAAATGGCATTTATGTGATAATAACCATCTTCGGGATTATAAACCTTGGCAGGTGCGTTGAAGCTGAAATCTTCAGTAATTTCAGGCTGCTGAGAAAATTGACAGGGCTGATAAGCCTCTTCTGGTTGACTGTTATATTCAAAGGGATCTCCCCATCCAGTTGGTTGGATATCTTCAATCGCGATCTTTGAACTTTCAGGTGCAGTGTATTTCACCATGTAATCAAATTTTCCACTTGGTTGTCCCAAGGTGTCCCAAACCTCTGCAGGAATAGGCGGAATTTCTTTAGCACTTGTTTTCTCTGAAGGAGGATATGGTTCTTCCTGAGATATATATCCCGAGTCATTGAGATAACATTTCCATTCTTCTTCAGGATCAGGTAGACCTTCTTCGATGCATTCTTCGATAAGGACATTAACCTCTTGAGGAATTGGGTTAAGGAACCCTCCACTATGGAACGTTTCTTTGATCGGACGAAGGGTTTCATCCTTCTTGGTGCAGTTTGAGAATGTTGGTGAACATCCGAGTCCTGCTCTAGTTTCATTCTTGGTCGGGATCACAACTTGCCCCCAGCCAGTGGTAGTACCATCTTTCACTACTTTCACTGCCTCTTTGTAAGAAGAGATTGATGCTTTCTTTTTGGAAGACTCGTCTTCTAAAGAGAGACCTTGGAACTGAGTTCCTTCCACATCATCAGCACTAATGAAAGAGAAATTGGACAAATGGCTCACCATCAAGGCTTGCTCTCCACTTATTGTTACCAATTTTCCATTTGTTACAAATTTTAACTTTTGATGGAGCGTAGAAGTTACTGCCCCTGCTTCGTGGATCCATGGTCGTCCTAACAGACAGCTATAAGCAGCTTGTATGTCCATGACCTGGAAGGTGATTTGAAATGTATGTGGACCAATTGTCATGGGAAGGTTGACTTCGCCAATAACAGATTTTCGCGATCCATCAAATGCTTTGACAACTACACCACTGAACTTCATAGGCATTCCTTGGTAAGACAAGCGAGCAAGAGTCGTCTTTGGCATCACATTCAAGGAAGATCCGGTGTCTACCAACACATTGGACAAAGAGTCTGACTGACAGTTCATAGAAATGTGCAAAGCAAGATTGTGATTTTTACCCTCCTCGGGGAGTTCTTCATCACAGAAGCTTAAATTGTTACAAGCTGTTATGTTGGCTATTATCCCATCGAAGTGGTCAACAGTCACATCATGGTCTACAAAAGCTTGATCTAAGACCTTCATCAGGGCTTCCCTGTGGGCTTCTGAGTTTAAAAGCAATGAAAGTATTGATATTTTTGAAGGAGTCTGCATAAGCTGACCCACAATCTTGTATTCACTACTTTTGATAAGCTTCAAAATTTCGTCAAAATCTGGATTGACATTGGTTCCACTGGACTGACCAACATCAGTGTTTGTATTACTGACAGGAGTTTCCACAGGATTCCCCACTGGTGTATTGACAAGATTTTGTCCGGTTGCAGGAACAACAGGCTGCTTTGGAGGTAGTGGAGTATACACGCGTCCACTTCTTGTTACTCGACTCACATCAGCGATGTTTACAACGGATGAAAGAGTTGGTAAAGGAACTTCTTGTCCATCCTTTATCATTGTTGTATTGTAGTTGTATGGAACTGCCTTGTCAGAGTCATAAGGAACAGGTCCAAGTAAACAAATGATCAAAGGAGCAATTGGAACCTTTGGCTTGTTGTAAGTAACTTCTATGCGTTCGGGCATGTTGAAATGAGGAACGATGACGTTAACTTTAGGCATTTCCGAGTTGATATCTGAGACTAAAAGCTCATGCGGATAACATCCTATCATGTTAACTTCATTTTCATCCCTATTTCTGTAGATCTCAATAGTACCATTATCTAGCAAAACTTGGAGATCTCTTCTCACAATCGAACATCCGTGAGGATCCACACAACATATTCTACAGGAACCGTATTGATGCTGGCGAAAATTCTGCCCCCGACAAAGAGTGGCGTGCATTTGTACCAAATCTGCTCTTGAGAAGTTGATATTATAGACTCGGTATTGGCCAGGACATCCATATACCATGTTTACAACATGCCCTCCATGATTGGGCAGCGGATTTGCTTGCACATTAGGATTCAAATTTCTGAAAGAGAGAAGATTAGATCTAACCAACCTCTGAACTTCATATTTCAAAGCTATGCAATGTTCAAGATCATGGCCAGGTGCTCCTTGATGATAAGGGCATGAGACCTCAGCTTTGTACCACCATGGGAGTCTCTCAGGTACTGGTGGTGGTGCTTTAGTTTGAATAAGGCCTCTTTCAATCAGTGCAGGGTACAATTCTGTGTAGGTCATCGGAATCGGATCAAACTATGGAGCTCTTTGCACACGATTCTGATTGTTGTTAAGTTGTTGAGCCTGTTGTCGAGGCTGTTGTTGTTGAAACTGCGGGGTAAATCCCGGATTTGGTGCTGTATTAACGACTGGCGCGATAGCAGCAATCTGTTGTTGACGATTAACGTTTCATCTTGGCTTTCCCTGGGATACCAAGTCAACACTTTGTTCTTTCTTCTTTGGGAAACCACTTCCGAACTTTTTGGTTCCGCTTGAAGATCCACCTTCTTTAGTTAGACGTCCGGTTCGGACCCCTTCTTCTAGACGCATCCCCATGTTTACCATTTCGGTGAAATCACTTGGAGCACTAGCAATCATGCGTTCATAATAAAAGGGACTGAGAGTATTCAAGAAGATTTTTGTCATCTCTTTCTCTTTCAACGGTGGATTAATCTGAGCAGCAGTTTCTCTCCATCGTTGGGCATACTCTTTGAAAGCTTCATGATCTTTCTGAGCCATGGATCGGAGCTGATCTCTGTCTGGAGCCATATCCGAGTTATACTTGTATTGTCGGACAAAGGCCTCACCTAGGTCATTGAAAGTCCGAATATTGGTGCTATCCAAACCTGTGTACCACTTCAGTGCGGCACCAGTCAAACTGTCTTGAAAGTAATGGATAAGCAACTGATGATTATCTGCATGAGTAGACATCTTTCTGGCATACATCACGAGATGACTTTGTGGACAAGAACTACCTTTGTACTTCTCAAAGTCTGGGACCTTGAATTTAGCTGGTATTTGTACACTGGGAACTAAGCATAGCTCCTGGGCATTCTTTCCAAACAAATCTTTGCCACGAATAGCTTTGACTTCCAGTTGAATCTTGTTGAACTGTTCTTGGAGATCTTCCACAAGGTTACACGGATTTGCGCTATCACCTTGATCATGATAAATCTCATTGCCTTCATAAGGAACTGTGTGAACCGTAGGGGTCGGAACTGTCATAGTGGGTTGAGAAAGTGCCATAGTGATTTGGGAAAAAGTTACCCCTGAATGTGGAATAAACGCTGAACCTTGTGCAGCAGGCGCTTCAGTTATGGTTGTTTGAACCCCAGAGAAATTATGGCGGAAACCTGTACCAAAACTGAAAGGCGGGCCCCAACCTTCTGGCATGGAGAAAGATGGAATGTTGAATGCAACTGTAGAAACTGGAGTAGTGACTTCAGATGTTACTGTTGCTTGACTGTTGGGTGGCGGCGGCTGATTCTGTGCGGCCATTAAGGAGTCAACCAGAGTAGTGAGACTTTCCAACTTTTCCTGAAGAGTGGTCACTGTACCACGGAGCTCAATATTCTCTTGTTCAGAGTGTTCCATTACTCTTCTTCTGCTTGAACGAGTATTGTATCTGTGATCTGATTGCGAGCGTGGTCGAGAAACTTTGAGACGCGACAGCTTGACGATCTATTGGAGAAAGATCCAAAAGATAAGACTCTATACAACAGACTCGATATGCAGAATGATGTATGCAAAAAGAAATTTATGATTTTTCCAAACATTTTAAAGATTATTTCCTTGCAAACATTCGAACACAAACAATTCTTTTATTGAAATAATGGGAAATGTTACAACATTGGAGCGTAGCTCCTTACAGAATCAAATGATACATGAAAATCTAAACAAATCCTAAACGTCTTCATCAGACGAAGAACCAAATGCGTTGTGCAGCTTGAGCTTCATGATTTCTTTCCCATAGTAAGCTTTCAACTTGGCCTTTTCAGCTCTCAGCTTGTCAACAACATTCTTCCAATTGTCAGGCATCGGAGCGTTGCTTGTCGAGGCTTCAGGATTTTTCTTGCTTTCTTTGATGTATCTTCTGATTGCGGCGTCTTTCCGACGGATCTTCTCATCTTTGCTCATGAGCCATCCATCCTGATAATAGAGAGTTTCTTCGTGATCTTTCACTCTTTTCTTCAACTTTCTATTTTCCTCATCAGTTTTACGAAACTTTTCTTCCCAAGAGTCCTTTTCTAACCTTATCTTGGCTAAAATCTCCTGGTACTCTTCCACATTGTTAATGGGAACATTGGGTAGTTGAGACACCACAGGGAACATGGGTTTTTCATAATCATAAGGCATTTGAAACTCCTTTGCTCTTTTCTTTACCCAGCTGGTGTAGGCGTTCGTAGCAATGCAGTTTCTTATCTCACCTTTTCCTTTCCATCGGACGTCGTACCAAGCTCTCACCATTCTTGTTTTCAACCCTTGAGGATCCTCCCCTTCTTGGTAGAAGTAGCTTTCCACTGCGAGACCAACAGGTTTAACTGAATTTGCATACCCGAGTTGTCGTCGGGCTAGGACTGGATTGTAGTTAATTCCTCCTTGTGTACCAATGAGGGGTACGTTGGCGAATTCTCCACAACTATCAATGATTTCGGTACCGCAGCGAGCCAGAGTATACCAATGGATATCATTATTAGTAAGGGACATAAGTCTTCGAGGCCAATGCAAACCTTCTCGGTTTTCCGTGAAAATAGGAGACTTAGGTAAGTGTGAAACAATCCATTTGTACAAAAGAGGTGCACAACATACAATGATTCCACCACCTTGGCGATTTTTATGATGGATAGAGAAATACATGTCACCAAGCAAAGTCGGAACAGGATTTCCATTTAGAAAGATCTTTATGGCGTTGATATCAACAAAGTCGTTGATGTTGGGAAATAGAACCAACCCATAGATGAGCAAGGCTAATACAGCTTCAAAAGCTATCATGCTACCAGTTTCAATAAAATCAAAGGCTTTCTTTATTAGAAACTGTGAAGGCAAACCCGGAAGGTTTCCTTTGGTAGTCCAATTGCTTTCTATTTCAGATTTCTTCAAGTGGGTACCTGCTGCAATGGCTGGTGACTTAGGAATGGCTTCCAAACCATTGAAAGGTATTTTGTCAGACACAGGAATACCCAAAAGATTGGCATATTCTTCCAAGGTTGGTACCAACTGATAGTCTGGAAAGGTGAAACACCGGTAGACGGGATCATAGAACTGAACCAGAGTTTTGAGAAGTCCTTCATCAACATGAGTGTTCAAGATAGGCAAAAGCTTTCCATGGCTTTTCCTAAAATCGGAAGGATCTTGTACAAAAGATGCTAATTCTTTCAGTCTTTCCACATTAGGCGCTTTGAAACCGTATTTCTTTGTATGCCTCTTTACCCACTCCATAACTTAATCCTATAATGTTTGCAAGGAAAATTTCTCTAATTTTTTTGGAAAAATCATGTTTTTATGGAAAAAGATGGGTTTTTTAATGAATGTATGAATGCATGGATGCATGGATGCCACATATTCAAACATGGTAAAGCAAACATGGTGCGACAAACATGGTAGCGCAAACATGGTAATTCAAACATAACTCTACAAACATGGTAACACAAACATGGTACACATAGGTTCAAAGGTCCAGCGTCACGAGCATGAGGTCAGAGAACCAAACATGGGATAGTACTAGGGTTTATCACCTGCAAAACATGTTCTATTGATACGTCAGAGTCCACATTTTTCTTTCGGATATTACTGGCTTGCACAACTGAACTTGTGAGCCAGCAATATTCTCAAGAAAAACTCGTCTGAGTGTGGTTCTCCGCATGACAACTAATCCAAGTCTACACTTGAATAGTTTCTGCACCACAACCTAATAAGGCCAGGATGGGTTGGGGTTCTACAGCCAACTCAGCTTCTACAGTTCAATGAAAGCAATAATGTCTTCGCAACTGAACTTGCTAAACATATACTACCAACAAGGAACCTCCACTGAGCGGAAGGATTCTCATGCTGACTTTTTAAGGACTGAACTCCTTGTATGCCATACATGACTATACCCTCCACCTAATTCTTATGTGTACTTAATCCGGGTTAGGATTTGTCCATAATGTATCACTTGTAACAGAACCACACAAGTAACAGAACCAAAGAATCACACATGTAACAAGAATAAAATAAAAACAAAATAAATAGAAATAACCCTTTCTTTGGAAACAATAAAAAGTTTCGTCCCCGGCAGAGTCGCCATTTTTCTGTCGCGGGGAAAAATCGTTGTCTTTTTTCTGGATGAGACACCTGATGCCTTCTTTGGGCTCGAGTGCTCAAAAAATGATTTTTCTTTTGTACCGACCAAACTTTTTATTATTTCCAAAGGAGGAAAAGGGAAAAAGCTGCAATAACCTAAAAACAGATGCAAAGCCCGAAACTAAAAGCAATGCATAAGTGGGGGAGAGATTCCAGGTAAGAGGGTTGGTTATACGAAGGGAAGGTATTAGCACCCAACGTATCTATAGTACTCTATAGGTTTCTTTATTTTGTTTTTCATCCTTTGTGGTGGAGGTTCTTGTGAAATAGGTGGGACCTAAGGTGTTTGTTTGATTATGCTCGCAAAGATCATCGCGATCCTCTGCATACATATCCCCTAGAGGGAATCAGAGCATCTGTAGCTCGGGGTCTACGGGTGCTAAGGTTTGAGTGGTTTGAGAGAGAAGTTTTGCTCGCCAAGGATACGACCTTGTGCCTACGTATTCTCAAAGGGATGTTGAGAAAGTCAGAGCAATCGTAGTTCCCACTTATGCTAGTGGAAGCAAAGGATAAGAGACAAATGTCATCTAAATGTTCGATGTATCTAATCTATATCATCACATACATCTGTTTGATTTTTGTTTGAAAATCTTTTCATTATAAGCCCGGGGCCATGCCACTTAGGGTGCTTAGAATGATAAAGATGTTTTGTTTAACCAGCCTTGTGGCAAAAGTTTCAATGAAGTCAGCCTTGTGACAAAAACTTTGATTAATCAGCCAGCCTTGTGGCAAAAGTTTCAATGAAGTCAGCCTTGTGACAAAAACTTTGATTAATCATCCAGTACGGTGGTAAAACAGTTTGATTGATTAGCCAGCCTTGTGGCAAAAAAGTTTGATTGATTGATTGATTGATTGATTGATTGTTTGTGATGATATAGATGAGATACTCCTATCATAGAGATGATAAATGTCTAATCTCCTAGGGTATTTGATTTGGATATTGGGGGATGCTTATAAGAAGCCCGTGGGTCCTTGTACGAAGCCCAAGAGGAGGCTATCCGAGGGTCCTTGCATTGTAAGCCCAAGAGGAGGCTATGGGAGGGACAATCCAGGGTCCTTGCATTGTAAGCCCAAGAGGAGGCTATGGGAGGGTCACTCGTTTGTACAAAGCCCAAGGGGAGGCATGGTATAGTTGGTTCGAGCTCTTAGAGCGATTTCACCGGGAAACCATACTCTATGTCCTAACCTAAACTAGGGAGATTCTTTGCACGAAGCCCAATAGGAGGCTATGGGGAACCTAGTGTTGTACTAAGTTGAACAAGTATATATAACACAAACACACATATGAACAAGTACGAACAAATATGCACAAGTACATGAACAAATATGAACAGTTATACATATATGACAAAATGTGTGTATATAATGGAGTTTATGAAGGAAATATACCTGTAAGCATGATCCATTTGTATACACGGGGGCTCGGGACTCATACTCGGGGAGAGGTCCTTTTGAGTTTATTCAAAGCTATGTAAACAGGTATTTACAAAGGGGCTTGGGACTTATACCTACATGGAGGCCCATGGTATTTGGGAAGATTTAAAGAAAACCTTCATTTTTTGATTTGTTATTAAAAGTTAAAAGAAACAAATTGATCGAGATATGTACAAAAAGGTGTACAATGAAATACCTAATTTCATGTACAGGAATGGGACTTATACCTATGTGGAGGCCCATGTTTTATTTTATAAAACATGGTTAATAGTTGTTTGAAAGCTTGTTTTGAAAGAAGTTTATTGTTTAAAGAAAAACACTGTATAAAAGGAAAAAGGAGTGGGTCTTATACTCTCTAATATTCGAGAGGCCCCACATCGCTTTGAAAATCAATTGATCAAATAAAAAGATTTAATCAATAGTTTCTTTTGAAATCAAAAAGAGATGGTTTATCGTTTTTGAAAAGAATTGCGATCGCTTGTTTTTAAAACGATTTGAAATTGAAAGAAATCAAATTAATCAAGATAAACAAAAAGATTATGCTTAATTAACACCTAAATGATTAGGGTTTGATCACAAAATATTTATAAGTGATTAGGTTTGAAAATTAAATGAAAAAACAATATTTAAAGTATTTAAAAACATTTAAAAATGTATCATTTTAAACCTAATTAAAAGCATATTAAATAAATCTTTTTTTTGTGATTTTCTTTGATGTTCATAAAATATGTATATTAAATAAGAGGTGTGTAAAAAATGAATGAAAAATGAATTAATTTGGTTAGTTAAATAATTAATTGAAGTTGTGAAGAAAATGAAAGAAAATAGGTACTAAAAAAAATTGGTTTTGTCTCCACAAGGGTTTGAACCCACGACCTCACGCTCACCACTCAAAAACATAACCAACTGGACCACGCGCGTGGTCTGATTATCAAAGGCAAGGATTAGGTTATATTTTGAGTCAAGTTACTAAATTCAGTTTCAAAAATATGGCGCCAAGAACATGAATCCCAATTGAATTTGAAAATTCTGGAAACTGGATCAAATTGATCAAGTGAAGGGTCTAATTCACTCGTTTTTTCACAAGGATCACGATGGTGGTCTTTAATTCCATTTATTTTCACTCTAAGGGGGTCAATTCTCTGATGAACACGAAGAACCCTAATTCTATGATTCATTCTAAAATCGTGTATGTGCAAGTTAAGATGCAATTGATTGAGGGTTAATGATCCTCATAGGTGCAGAAACAAGATGGTATGCTCACATTTCATTTATGATGCGTGCAAGTATGAGTTTGAAGTTCATGAGGCTTACCTTCAAAAACGGCAAAGCTGGAAATCGAATTTGAGCCTGGAGGTGTTACAGATGTTGTTGCTCAATCTGGACAGCTTCAATGGACCTTATAGAACATGTCTGGATGCTTGGAGTGAATTGAAAACCTCTTGATCACCTTGTGGTACCCGAACTGCAGTATGGTTCAAGTGAGAATCAAGCTTAGTGATTTTGGTGTTTCAGATCATGTATGATGGTTGGAACAGTTCATATATGGTATATGGAATGTGTTTGGATGATTAACTTGGACAGAATTGGCCTGGATTTCATTTTGGCATGATAAGGCTAGTGTTATGCATATTTGGAGGTGAGATGATGATTCTGAGTTTGAGGTGTTTTTGGAAGGTTTCAAAGGTTCAAACAACTTCCATATGGTATTTGGGAAGTGTTAGAAGCATCACTTTGCTTAGAACTTCAAAGGTTTAGAGGTTGAGAATTTTACCTCTTTTGAAAACCATGAAACTTGCATTCTAAGAAAGGAAGAGAAAACCTATGTTTATGAGGTTTTGGTGTGATTTTGAATGAGGTAAGGATCTCTATTTATAGGCCAAAGTTTCTGAATACAAAGCTCTTGCAAGTTGATCAAGAATGATGATTTGGCTTAAGAGATAAAATGGAATCTTTCACATTAAATGCAAATGGTTAAAAGTGACTTAACCATGGTTATTTCTCAAGCTTCTTATCCTCTTCCATTCTGATCTCAAATCAGAAAATATCTACCAATTATTGCATCTATGCATCATTATTTGGATCATTTGGCAAATTGGTTCATAACTTAGTGAAAATGGCATGAAATTTCAAGTGAAAAGTTCACTAATGTCAAGATTCAAAACTATGGCTACACTCCATATTTTTTCATGCTCTTGGACATTTTGGAAAGCTCATGTTACATACTTCAAAAGCCTAGTTGAAAGTTTCCTCAAGTCTCTTAAGGAAATGGGTGAAAAAGTTCCATGAACTTTGAAGAAAATGAAGTTTTAAGTAAAATTTTCATAAGATACCAACTTTGAAGCTCCATATCTCTTAAATGGTTGATCTTATGGAAAAAAATTATATGTGACAAAGTTGTTCATTGGATCAAAATCTACAACTTTCATGTTGGAAGTTTTTTTCAGTTTGTAGGTGAAATTTTGAGTTATTCCCTTCCAAAGTTTGGAAAAAACCATGAAAAACACTTAGAAATTTTTCTAAGTATGGAAAGTCAAACTTTTGACTTTTTGATTCTTGATTGATTTTCTTGATTTTTCTTGATCAAATGACTTCATATATCATATATTGATGATTCAAAACTTCAAAAGTCATGGTTGACCAAAATTCTCCAAAAGTCAATGGTGATCTTGTACAGTTGACTTTTTCAGACGAATCGCGTTTCTGGAGATTTCAAATGAAACAGGCTATCCTCACCAAATGAATGGTATGAATGGATCACATTGAAGCATTAGAGGATATTGAGCCATGGTTTGAGTTGTGACACCATGTCCTGATTAAAAGGTCAGTTGTTCAGTGAATTAGGTCAAAAAACCCTAATTGTCGACCTGATAAAATTGATGACTGTGGATCTTGAATTGAGATGCAATTTCCATTGGATATTGTCATAGGGATTATTTGAGGATGATTGAAACCTTTGATTGACTCCCTGGGGATTTTTAGGGTTTCCCAAATGTGATCCCTGATTTTAGTCCCTGATAGTTCAAAACCCTAATCTGATGATTTGAAATTTCACTGTTGATCAATCCTTGTGTAGGAGACGTCTTGAGTCAATGGATTAGGTCAAAATGATGCACTTGGGGTCTTGAGGTCATGTCCCAAGTCATTAGGTCAAATCCTGAGCAAAAGTCAGGAGTATGCTATCTTCAGTCAAAACCCTAACTTGGTTAGTTCAGAGCCTTTGAGATTGTTGAAATGAATCTCTGAGGACCAAATGTTGATTATTGATGAAGATAATTCTTTTGAGATGAAGGGAGAACAAAACCCTAATTGATTGTTACTTGTACTGATGAGTGATTTCCTGATTAAATCCTGCTGAGTCACAAGTAGCAAACACAAGCTATGCAATTTGTTAGAGATGCAGATGATGCATATGCAATGATATGAGGTGGTATCTTAGGTCAAAAATTGGGGTATGACACCATTGAACAAAATTAATTGAAACTTAATTAATTCATTATTTTTTATTTCGCAGGGGGGGTGCATATTATTAAAGGTTAGAAATTCAGGGCGTGTGAATAGCAAAGGGCCAGGCCCATTAAGGTTTTCAATCCGTGTGATTGGGAGTGGTGAGGGTGTATGGGATGTGGTGTGCTATAGATCTGGGAACGTTAGATTTTAGATCAAGGGTCATCATGCAGTCTGCATGCGTTCTGAGGGGGGGTGCATGATAGAGCGTTTGCATGGAATCATGTTCCAGATACAATCCATGTGGCCATCAGAAGGCCACATGGCGCTCATCTGACCGTCGGTGGGGGAGTATTATCCTATATCTCTCTCATTCCCACTCTCATTTTCTAAATTTTTTCTCTCTCTAACTTCTCTCTTGCTCTCTCAATTCTCTCTTCCTTTACCTTCAGACGAAACCCAGGAACCACCCTCACCACCGGCCGGAAATCACCTTGGCCGGTGGCGCCACCCTCAATTACCCCCATAAACACCGTAGTATCCCAGTTTCCGGTTGCATATCAACCGGAAAATTCATATATTCAAACCAAAACCCAGAAAGCCCAGAAATCTCCACCCACTTGATGAACCCTAACCCTAACCGAATGAACCCTAACCCCAAGTTAAACCCAGATTCATACAATAAACCCCAAATTCAACTTGCAAATCATCAATTCAAACCAGGCAAAACGCTTTACTTGATCCTAAAAGCTAAGTTTGGTTTTAGGTTTACCTTGGATCTTGATTGTTGGAACGTGTAAGCTTCTTCTTCCAATCTACTCCCTCTGACCTTCTTTTTCTTCTATATTTGCAGGTTACAAAGATGAAGATTCGTTCGTGGCTGCGGCTCTTAGGGTCTCAAGTTCTCAGATTGTCGTCCCCTCTCATCTAATTCTCCTTTTTCTTTTATAGCCTAGGGTTTAGATTCGTTGAGGAAAGATTATCTTAGATTTATGATTATTGTGATTTAAGTTCATTTTTAGATTTTATTTCTAAATTGATTCGTTGTAATATTATTTACTCAATAAAAATCTTTGATTTTGTTTATGTTTGGTTAAGATTTGTTTTGATTTGATCTTGTTTTGCTGTTGATTTGATTTTGTACGGAAATTGGGCTTGTTGATTTGACCCGGTCCATCCCCTGATCCGTACGCCTGGCCCAATAACCGGACTCCTGGCCCAATACCACTAACCCACACTAATCCAGCCCATTTCCTTTAATTCCATTAACTTAATAATAATAATATTAACTAAACTAATAATAATAATAATATTGAAACTAATATTAATTAACCTAATAATACTAATTCTAATGATAATTAATAATAGTAATAAACCCTATAGTATTAATAATCCTAATAATAATTAATCCTAATAACCCTAATATTAAAAAAGTCCTAATTATTATTATTATTATTTTTTAAACCTAAATAAATAGTTAAACTTAATATTAATAACCATTACCTAATCATACTCTCTAACCTAATACCCTTGATTTAAATAATAACCCAATTATCAATAACCAAAAAATGAATAATTAATAGATTAAAAAATGATAAAAACCCATAGTTAGATAGATTGGGCCAAATGATCGAGCCCAAATACATGCTAATTGCACACCTAAATTTAATTAAAAGGTTTTATAAGAGAACGGGTTTAACAATAGATATGTTAAACCCCATAACTCCTAATTTTAATACCTTTAATAAATTATGGGTTAATAAACTTTTTCGTCCCTTTAAATATTGCAGATTTTGTTTTTAGTCCCTCCAAAATTTTCCTTTAAGAAATCGTCCTTTCAAAATTTTTCTTCCGAACTATTGGTCCCTAACGTCAAATTTCGTAGCTAATCAGTGGCTAAAGTCGTAGCTAATCTCTAGCAAATTTGACGTTAGGGACCAATAGTTTAGACGAAAAATTTTGAAGGGACGATTTCTTAAAGGAAAATTTTGAAGGGACTAAAAATGAAATCTGCAATATTTAGAGGGACCAAAAAGTTCATTAACCCATAAATTAATAGACATGAATTGTATCGGGTAAATTTTTGGGGTATGACAGCTGCCCCTATTTAATTACATTGGATTGAATGGCGTGAGAATACGCAGGTCTCATGCTTTTCGGATCGAAGAGTTATTAAATAATGGAAGACCCCAAAATTTACCTTGTGTTTGAGTGCGAGAGGAGATAGTCGCCTTGCTAAAGCCTGAGACTTACGTAGCGAGGACTTGCAGTTAGTTGTGTAATCAGCTTGCAGTAGTGCTAACAAGCTTTCGCAGTCTGTGAAACCCCACTTACTATAGTTCTAGTAAGTTCTCGTAGTCGGTATAACCCACTTACTATAGTTCTAGTAAGTCTTTGCAGTTGGTATAACCCACTTACTATCGTAGTTTGTGTAACCCCAAAAGGATCACTTGCTATATTTCTAGCAAGCTCACCTGTACTAATAGGATCACTTGTCATGGTTCTGACAAGCTCACCTGCACCAATAGGAGTCACTTTCCCTGGTTCAGACAAGTTTACCTACACTAATAGGAATCACTTGCCATGGTTCTGACGAGTTTACCTGCACCAATAGGAGTCACTTGCCCTGGTTCGGACAAGTTTACCTGCACCAATAGGAATCACTTGCCATGGTTCTGACAAGCTTACCTGCACCAATAGGAGTGACTTGCCCTAGTTCGGACAAGTTTACCTGCACCAATAGGATGCATTTGCTATAGTTCTAACAAGCTTTCCTGTATAAAAGTATACTTGCTATAGTACTAGCAAGATCACCTGTGTAAAAGATTGTTTTGTAAATGCGTATGAATCGTGCGTATGCATATGACCTTGTTGTTCGTATAATGTATGAATTGTTTGTATGTAAATGTTGCGTGTATGCAAATGAGTATGTATGTATGATAACTCCAACGTCTTATCTCCTTATCACCCATTGACTTCGTTTAACCCCTTTGTGAATCCTAGTTTGGATTGTTTTTGAATGATCCATTGATAATGTCCTTTGTAAGAGAATCGTGGTAGATTAGAGTGATCGTAGCGTAAGGCGTATGTAGCCTTCCGGAGATTTTCGTAGTTTTATCCCATTGCTTTTGTATTGAAAGTTTGTAAGTTTCTCATATTAAATCCAAGTTAAAGTTTATGAAAACAATTTATCCTTTGCAAATGGTATTGAAATGACGAGAAAGCGTAGTATGAAAGAAAATAAAACTTTTATTGATATTGCCTTGAATTGGCGAATGTACAAAAATGCGAGAAAAAAAAATGACAAATAGAAATGATATTAATACTGCCGTTGCTCCTTTGCTATCGAGGGCCCCAGTAATCCTTTGACCTTAGAAGTAGATGATTGTACGAATCCTTATCCTTTGTAGTTTGCCTTCAGCTCATAGCCTATAATCCTGCTTTTGCTAGGCGTAATACCTCTTGACCGCATCAAAATTTATTGGGTGCTGTAGCTCATCCCCATCCATTGTAGTGAGAACCAGTGCTCCTCTTGAGAATACCTTTTTTACGATGTATGGACCTTCGTAGTTAGGTGTCCACTTTCCACGGGTGTCAAGTCGAGGTAGTAGAATTTTCTTGAGGACAAAATCACCTTCTTTGTAAGTTCGAGGACGGACCTTTTTATCGAACGCCTTTTTCATCCTTTTCTGATAGAGTTGCCCATGACAGAAAGCTGTCAGTCGCTTTTCTTCAACGAGTTTAAGCTGATCAAAACGAGTTTTTACCCATTCTGATTCTTCTAACTTTGTGTCAGCCAGGACCCTTAATGAGGGAATTTCCACTTCGATCGGGAGGACTGCTTCCATACCATAAACCAAAGAGAAAGGTGTTGCTCCCGTGGATGTGCGCGCCGAGGTTCTGTAACCGTGTAGGGCAAAGGGAAGCATTTCGTGCCAATCCTTGTATGTTTTCACCATCTTTTGTATTATCTTTTTGATATTCTTATTCGCAGCTTCAACATCGCCATTCATCTTGGGCCTGTATGGTGAAGAATTGTGGTGTTCGATTTTGAACTCCTCGCACAGCTCTTTCATCATGTTGTTGTTTAGATTTGACCCATTGTTAGTGATAATTCTGTTTGGAACCCCATACCGGCATATGATGTTATGCTTGATGAACCGGGTGACCACTTGTCTTGTCACGTTGGTGTAAGAAGCAGCTTCAATCCATTTGGTGAAATAATCTATGGTGACCAATATGAATAAGTGTCCATTAGAAGCTTTCGGTTCAATCATCCCTATCATGTCAATCCCCCACATTGGAAATGGCCATGGTGAACTCAGAACGTTCAACGGATTAGGCGGCATGTGTATTTTGTCGGTGTAGATCTGGCATTTGTGACATGTTCTTGCGTATTGGAAACAATCAGCCTCCATTGTCAACCAGTAGTACCCTGCTCGTAGTATTTTTCTCGCCATTGAATGTCCATTCGCGTGGGTTCTGAAGGTTCCTTCGTGTACTTCTTTGATAATCTCCCTGACCTCATTTTTATCCGCACACCTTAGTAACACCGAGTCATAATTCCGTTTGTATAGGATATTCCCACTCAGGAAGAACTTGGCTGCCAACCTTCTTAGTGTCTTTTTGTCAATTGTAGATGCATTCTTTGGGTATTCCTGTTTCTCTAAGTACCTTTTGATATCGTGGTACCATGGTTTATCATCAGGCTGCTCCTCAATTGTGAGACAGTAGGCCGGCTCATCGAAGTGTCTAACAGTTATCCGTGGTTCATGGTTCGGCCAAGTTACCTTGAACGTAGAAGAAAGTGTTGCTAGTGCATCAGCCATTTGATTCTCTTCCCTTGGGATGTGAGTGAAAGTGATTGTCTCAAACTCAGCCATTAACTCCAGTATGAGGTCCCGATATGGGATTAGCTTTGCATCTCGAGTATCCCATTCTTTATTGACTTGGTGCAGTCGAAGCATAGCCTCGTAGTGAAAGGTAAGTGACGATTGTCAGGAGATATCAGGACTGCCCCTATACCATGTCATAGTGCATTTGAGGCCCCATCAAACATAAGTGTCCATATTGCCCCTGGTTCAGGTCCTTCGTCGGGTCCTGGTATTTCGTAGTCCCTTACCACCATAACATCCTCGTCAGGAAAGTCGAACTTCATAGACTGGTATTCTTCGAGTGGTTGGTGAGCAAGATGTTCTGCCAGTACACTCCCTTTTATTGCTTTTTGAGTGACGTATTGTATGTCGTATTCTGACAGTAGCATTTTCCACCTTGCGATTCTACCCGTGAGAGCCTGTTTTTCGAACACGTATTTCAAAGGATCCATCCTCAATATCAACCAAGTGGAATGGTTCAGCATATATTGCCGTAGACATTTAGAGGCCCATGCTAGGGCACAACATGTCTTTTCCAATGGTGAATACCGAGATTCACAATCCGTGAATTTCTTGCTAAGGTAGTAAATAGCGTTTTCCTTTCTGCCTATTTCATCTTGTTGCCCCAGCACACATCCCATAGACCTTTCGAGAACTGTGAGATACATGATTAGTGGTCTTCCTGGTACGAGCGTTATGAGTATTGGTGGTTCTTGTAAGTAGCTCTTTATAGCTTCGAAGGCTACTTGACAATCGTTGTTCCACTTAATCGGATGATCTTTCCTTAGTAGCTTGAATATAGGCTCACACGTGGCTGTTAGATGTGAGATAAACCTTGAGATGTAATTCAAACGACCCAGGAATCCACGAACCTCTTTTTCTGTCCTTGGAACAGGCATTTCTTGTATAGCCTTCACCTTGTCGGGATCTACCTCTATGCCTCGCTGGCTCACAATGAATCCCAATAGCTTTCCTGACCTTACACCAAATGTACACTTGTTCGGGTTTAACCTTAGCTTGAACTTCTTTAAGCGCTCGAACAACTTCTACAGGTGCGTAATATGCTCTTTTTCCGTACAGGACTTAGCAATCATATCATCCACGTATACTTTGACCTCCTTGTGAATCATGTCATGGAACAGTGTGACCATGGCTCGTTGATATGTTGCCCCTGCATTTTGCAATCCAAAAGGCATTACCTTGTAGCAGAAAGTGCCCCAAGATGTTATGAAGGTTGTTTTCTCCATGTCTTCGGGAGCCATTTTGATTTGATTATACCCAGAGAACCCATCCATAAAGGAGAACACCGAAGCTTGCGCCGTATTATCCACCAACACATCTATGTGTGGTAGTGGAAAGTCGTCTTCCGGACTTGCTTTGTTTAGATCCCTGTAATCCACACACATGCATACTTTCCCGTCTTTCTTAGGAACTGGTACTATGTTAGCAATCCATGGTGGATAGTCAACCACGGCAAGAAATCCTGCGTCAAACTGATTGAGCACCTCTTCTCGAATTTTATTATCCATGTCCGGTCGAACTCTTCTGCGTTTTTGTCTGACAGGTGTACACCCTTCTTTGAGCTGTAGCCTATGTACAACGATATCCGTATCCAGCCCCGGCATGTCACGGTATGACCAAGCAAATATTTCTGCATACTCGTGGAGAAGTTTGACTAGCGTTGCAATTACGTCCTCGTTCAGTGTTGCCCCAATTTTGATTTCATTGGGTTTTTTGTATGTACCCAAGTTTACGAAGTCGATGGCCTCCTGAGGAAGGAGCATGCTTTTGGATTCCTTATCCATTAACCTTGACAATTCTTCCGGAAGTTCATCATCTTCCTCATCCCCTTCCTCGGACTGATTAGTGAGAGCCTCGAGTTTATATTGAGTTTCAGCAGCATTATTATCGGTAGTGTTAGAAGGTGATCTGCACATGTTTTATGTTTTGCTTTTAGTATGCAGATATGGATGTGCTTTTTTTTGTGAAAGAAATTTATTTGTCATTTTGAAAAGAAGTAAATGCAAGAAGAGACAATGTTTTTAATACCAAAATGCAAACGACAATTTTATTGATAAAACTTAAATTGAAAATAAATGGGGCCCTTACAAAACAACTCTATGCTTCGGGCGAGGCATGAGCGTTATTGTTTTTTTCTTATTAAAACGAAATAAAACACAAAAGCAAATTACTTTGAAATGAAAACTATCTCCAGTATCTCCAGGCTTGTCCAGTTTTGGAGCTGCTCTCCTGATCTGACCCTTCGGATGAAGTTGGATGTTCCCTCCTTAGAGTCCATGTTGGATATCATAGCCACGTGTTCATACCCGCCTGTCACGAAAGTCTGCATAATCGGGGGGAATCATTATTCCTCCTTCACAGTGCTTGTGATCTTCGACGATTGATATCCCATCCCTAAGCGATGCTTCTTCTCCAAGATTTCTGGTACTTTGCCCCAGCCTTCCACATTCAAGTCTTGCAGGTCTCTCCAGGATGTTACCGCCCTTCACACCTTTTCCACAGGTAGTGTGACAACAGTTGCGATCTCTAGTGCTTGGAATGCAATTTCTAATGCCCCTTCTCCAACCTCGATGTATTTGTATGAGTCCAGGTTGCTGACAAATATATCCTCTTCTCCATTGATGGTTACTATGGAGTTTCCATCCACAAATTTTATCTTTTGATGGAGAGTGGAGGTGACTGCCCCAGCTGCATGAATCCAAGGACGTCCTAGTAGGCATGTGTAAGCTGGTTCAATCTCCATTACTTGGAAATTGATGTAGAAGGTGTGAGGACCAACTACAACAGGGAGGTCTACTTCTCCAAACACTGGACTCTGTGATCCATCGAAGGCTTTAACCACTAGATGGCTTGGTCTAACAACAAGACCTTCCAAGGCTATCTTGTCGAGGGTAGCTTTTGGCATCACATTTAGTGATGATCCTGTGTCGATTAGAACCCTGGATAGATGAGCCTTTCCACATTGTATGGAGATATGTAGGGCTTTGTTGTGCGCCTTTCCTGGTGGAGGTAACTCATGATCACTGAACCCCAGACATGCCCCAACAGTTAGATTAGCCACCATTCCATCAAACTGATTGACCGTGATGTCTTTAGTCACATGGGCGGCATTCAGAATCTTCATCAAGGCGTCGCGATGCCTTTCGGAGTGCACCAATAGTGATAGGAGTGATATTTTAGACGGTGTCTGTTGCAACTGATCCACCACCCTATAGTCACTTTTCTTGATTAAAGCCAAAAACTCCTCAGCATCCTTATTAGTAGCTTCTTTATCTTTAGGGTCAGCCTCATTACTTGGTCCCTTAGCAGCTTGATCACTAGTTTGTGTCAAGTTTTCATTTGGCTTTGGTTGCGCCTGTGCAGTTTTGAATATGCGACCGCTACGAGTTATACCCCCAGGCCCAACAATGCTTGACACAACAGTATTGGTACCAAAATTATACTCCCAAGGCACTGCTTTCATTTTGTCCAAAGGATATGGAGCTCAGATCGGGATGACCCTAGTATGCTCTTGTGTGGGTATCTGTAGTGGTGGTTTAGAACAGGGGGTGATTAATGGCTTCCTTGCCCCTTGACTGGGTATCATCAATGGCTCATTCCTATCCACCATAGCCACATATTCCTCCTCAGAATGTTCCTTCAGCTGAATCAACCCTTGATCCATGAGCCTTTGCAGAGTGTCTTTAAAAGCTTCGTTGTGTTCTAAGATGAACCCCTTTATAAGTAGATACCTCTTAAGTGCATCTATAGGGGAGCTTCTTTGTTGACTGCTCCATCATGGTGAGGCATAGGATTTGTTTTCACATTAGGTTTGTCAAAGGCAATTGCTCCTGACTCTATCAGATCCTGAACCTTATGCCTGAAGGCCCAACATTTCTCCAAGGTGTGTCCTGGAGAATTAGCATGGTATTCGCACCTTTCGTTGGCGTTGTATTTGGGTGTAGCCTTTCCTGGAGGAGGAGGCGCCAACGTCTTGATTTCTACCAATGATTCGCTTATTAGATACCTCAGTATTTCGGTTTTGGACATAGGCAAAGGATCAAATTTCCTTTGAGGGCCTTGGAACCTGTTTTGTTGTGGTGGAAATGACATAGGAGGTCTAGATTCTTGATGCACTACTACATTGGTCTCCCCTTCCTTCTTTTTCGCGAAGGTTGAGGTGGGCCTCTTTGAGTGATAAAAACTAGATGATGCTCCTTGTATCTTTTCGTTTTTTATCTCATTTTCGATCCTTTCACCAATAACCACTAGGTCTGAGAATCCTGAGGATACACTTCCGACCATTTTATCATAGTATGGTCCTTGCAAGGTGCCCATGAACATGTCTACCAGCTCTTTTTCCATCAAGGGGGGTTGAACTCGAGAAGCCATTTCCCTCCACCTTTGGGCACACTCCTTGAATGATTCATCTTTCTTCTGTGACAGATTTTGCAGTTGCATCCGGTTGGGTGCCATATCTAGGTTGTACTTGTATTGCTTCAAGAATGTGTTAGCAAGGTCATTCCAGCTTCGGATATAGGATTTCTCCAATTGCATGTACCAGTCAACAGATGCTCCGCTTAAGCTATCTTGGAAGAAGTGTATCATCAGCTTTTGATCATGGGCATAAGCAGCCATTTTCCGCACATACATGCGCAAGTGATTCCTTGGACATGTGAGCCCTTTGTATTTCTCAAAGTTGGGCACCTTGAATTTGTGCGGGATAGTCAGATCTGGGACTAGACTCATCTCAAAGGTATCCACATCGAAGACATCATACCCTTCTACAGCCTTTAGCCTTTCCTCCAGTGCCTTGATTTGTCCGCTATCCTTAGAATCCTCTACAGAGTTAGGGGAGGTTAGCTTGTGTTGAGGCGCCTGGTTTGTGTCATCCGTGTCTCCATACTGTAAATCTAATTACTTCTCATCCTTAGGAGGATTGTTGACAAGGATGCGAACTGTGCGGGACACCCCCTCCTTTTGTGTATTAGGGATAAATCCTTCCTGAGAAGCCTCTCCTTCCTCATGGGTTCTAATGACTCTTTTAGAGGAGCGGACATTTGCTTTGTGAGGGTCACTACGCCGAACGTACCCCAACAACAGGTTACCATCATCCGGTATTTCCTCATACTGATCCTGAACTTCCTTAGCCTTCTCCTGTTTATCCATGAGATCCTTCATAAAACTCAGCATTTGAGTCATTCCTCCCTTGATTTCTTCCACAGTGCCTTTCAACTGAGTCACTTCTTCGTGAAAGGCAGCTTGATTATGCTCTAGTTGTTCCATTGCTTTCTTCTTTTGAGACCTTGTTTGGTACGGCGGTATGGTTGCAATGGCGTGACTGGAGATAAAGACATTTTTCCCTTTTTAATGCTTTGCAAAAAGCGAAAATGATATGCATGTTATGAATGTTATGTTTATGCTATGTTCATGTCTTATCCATGTTTATTATTATAATATATTTTTTATTTAAATAATTCTTTTGGTGAATATTGTAGGAACAATGAGTAACGTAGAAATAAACACACTTAATTAATTGAAAAACTTAAAAGGGAAATACCAATTCATTGTTGAATTACAAATAGAAATAGAATTGAAAATTAAACACCCAAAATAAATGCAACAAGGAAATAATAAAAATCTAAGAACGCCTTTGGATATCCGCCTTGAATTTGTCCACCATATCTCTACAAAGCTCCATGAATTCTTTCACTACTTCGGGAAGAATGACGGGAGAAGATTCTGCTCTTTCCAAATTCTTCGGAATGTCTTGGATTAAATCATTGCAAAAGAAGACTAGCTTATCATAATTCTCACGACATTTTTCATAATCCTTAAGCATCTTAGGAACCATGCTCACATGCTGTAGAAACAATTGTGTATTGTCTTCTCCAATAATCCTTTTCATCCCTTGTCTCCTCGAATAGCTCTCTTTGCTTTATAAATACTTGCCTAAGTGCGGCCAAAGCTAAAAGTGCTCTATTGTGCTCATTGGTGCGCTGTAAAAGCGCTTCTTCCGTGGTCAATCTCCTTGTGCGCTCTTCTTGTCCAGAATTGCGGGCTTCTTGAAGGTCATACTTGAGATCCCTTATTTCCACCTCTTGATATTTAGTCCTATCAGTTAATTCAAAGACTACAGCTTCTAAATTTTTCTCGGACTCCTCTTTGTCACGGGAAGCTTTTTCATAATACCTTCTCCACTTTGCAATTTCCGCACTTGCTCGCTCTAACCTTTCGTTATGTGCTACTAAATTGAAATTAGCACTTAGGACACCTTCTGTTGCACGCTTTCTTTTACTCATTTGTCTATCATTCTCTTCCTTAATGGCTTGAAGCTCTTGGTTCTTCTCTTTAAGGTCGAAGCGTAGTTGGCTCTTTTCATTGGTGAGTTGATGTATGTCAAGCTCCAATTTTTCCTTTTCCTTTCGGGACGCCTCTAGGGCAGCCTTGATTACTTCTATCTCTTTGATTGATAGAGAAACACGATTAGTAGAATCAGGCTTGTATGCGGGATCCACAACAAAAGGAAGTAAAATATTTCCAACTCTTTCTTGAACCCATTTAGTGTAAGGCTCCTTAGCAATGATGTTCTTTGGCCCAAAGCTATTTGTTTGAACATGCTTCCAAGCTTGAATTACTTTCTTTAATGTCCTAGGATCACCTTTTCCGTTGTCATGCAAAATCAATTCCTCCACTTGTTGTTTGGAAGGCTCACAATCCATAGAATGACCCAATTGGCGCAATGCTAACACGGGGTTATAATTAATACAACCTAAAGTTCCCATTAAAGGCACATTGTTGAATTCTCCACATTTGTAAATAATCCTTTCGGAGTTTAATTTCCTTGCAAACCAGAAGATAGAATCCGCTTTGAGAGCCCTTAATTTCTCAGACCATTCATGCCTAGTTAAATCTTTGATCAAATAACTAGCCTTGTAAAGATGAGAAGTCAACCAAGAGTACAATAAATGAACGCAACAAAATAACATTCCCCTTTTCTTTTCGCATCGAGCATGGATGGCATAATAAATATTAGCAAGGATAGTGGGAGTTGGATCCTCATCTGAAACCCTAAAGGATGTAAAAACATGAATCGCGGCATGATCAACATACTCCTCCTTCTTAGGCAATAAAATAACACCAAAAATTAAGAGAGCCAGAAAATGTCGACAAATGTCCCATTGTTTCTTTTGAGTATAAGACATAGCTTGAGATTCTAAATAAGTTCTCCTAATCCCATGTATATTACCATCAATCTTGTAATTAGGTTCTAAATCCGCAGCGGGCACTTCTAAGGCTTTGGCCAAATCATCAATTTCAACCTTCTTTCCAGCACCTGTATAAAATCCCTTTTTAATCCTTGAAAATCCTAGCATAGTATCCATCTCTTCCAAGGTAGGAGCCAACTGAAAATCCTGAAATGTAAAACACCTAAGCGGAGGATCATAGAAGTGGACCAAAGCGGTGATAGCTTCCTCTTGAACCTTAACCTTGAGCAAATCCAGAATGTCACCATAGCGACCCACAAACCTGTTCAAAGCATTTGATGGCATTTTATCCTTGATTATCCTTAGCTTCTTGATATCAGGCACTGAGACAGTAAGGTGGATGATAGGCTTCTTAGCATTCATTTTCCTGAACATTCACCAAAAGAATTATTTTTTTTATCCTTTTTTGTTTTTTTTACCTGTGGATAAGACATGATAAAGATATGCACATGATGAATGATGAATGCAACAATTATATGAAATAAAAAATAATAAAACATATAATTAAACACACAAGCACATAAGCCCTAGGTTCATAGGTTCAATGTAACGGCTTAGGGAGCTTACCCTTCCATTGGTATGTTCTAGAAGGTCTCATGGGGTCGTTCGTAGCCGCCGAGACTTTTTGTCTCTTTGGATTTTAGAATAGCTCATTTATCCATGAGGTTCGAGTTTTAGGGGTAGGTTCCCAGAGAGATCAGCTAAATACCAAGTCCTGCCCTCAACAAAGTCAAGCCTCGTAACATACATTTCCGGATATTTAACCCACTCAGGGTGGGATTATCAATAAGACTCGTAGGCGATGCAAGTCCCCTCTGGTCTTAAGGATAATCCCCACGCTTAGGTTTAACAACAGTTTCATAATCCCACAGTGCAAATAATATAACAATTAAACCTTTAATGCAAATATGACAATTAAACATTTAATGCAAATAAAAAATAAATAAATAAAACAAAATTAAATATTTATAAAAAAACCAAAAACCCTAATCCAAACCCTAAAAATGGCAAATTAGCCAAACCTCTAAAAATTCTCCAAAAACCTAAACCCTGCCAAAACTTAGGAGCATAATAATTAACCAAAAGTGTAGTCCCCAGCAGAGTCGCCAACTGTAGCAACCTGCCCTAAAAATAAAGGTTTTTAGAGTCGCCACCTATTCTACCAGGGCGAATAGAAAACCCTACGCAGTTAAGAGATTCGGGTAAGATTATTATAATCAGGTTAAGGGAAGGTGTTAGGCACCATTAACCCTTTCCTAAGGTTTTGAGTTCAAGGTAAAGGTTTATGGAAAAAAATTATTAAGTTTAATAGCTAAGGAAATGAAGAGGGCGAAAAGTGAGATTTTGAATGAATTGAGGTTTTAGGGAAGGGGACTCGCCTTGTTGCCAAGTGCCTACGTACCTCCTTATGGAGGATCAGAGTCTACGTAGTTCGGGGAAGGGTTGTACGCCTTAGAATGATATGAGGTTGTTGAAGGTATTTTGAGTTACCTTTTCGTAGTTTTATAAATTTGTAATTTGAAGATGAAAGGAGTGTTTTAATTATAGCGTACAACCCTAGTTTAATATGTTTCCGTTAGGTGCGATGATCAATAGGTTTTATCACCATAATTAACGGATTAGATGAAGGATTGCTGACCATTTTGATCGATAGATTCGTGTCATACCCTAATTTTGACCCCCCTGAGATGTCACACCTCCATACATTTCATCAACTCAAGACAAGTACCCAGAGTAATCATTTGTTTACCTGGTACTCAGTCGAGGGTGTGCAAGAATAAAGAAGCTCAGGAAAAGGATCAATCAATAAAAAATAATCTTTAATACAATCATAGGACTCAAATGATTCATTTATTCACCTATGATGATTAGACATCAGTCATCAGGGCTCAGGTTTTACTCAGAACACCAAATTAGGGTTTTGAGCCCCTCAAGGACTAAAATTAGGGACCACATTTGGGAAACCCTAAAAATCTCCAGGACATCACTTAAAGGATTCAATCATCTTCAAATGATCCATATAACAATATCCACTGGGCATTGTACCTCAATTCAAGATCTACAGTCATCAATTTCATCTGGTCGACAATTAGGGTTTCAGACCTAATTCACCTGGACAGTTGACTTTTAATCAGGACATGGGTCCACAACTCAAAACATGGCTCAAGAACTTCTATTACCTCAGTATAATCCACTCACATCACTCATTTGAGGAGGAGAGCTTGATTCATCACAAAAGTCCAAGATTTCACTCCATTTGAAAAAAATCAATTGTACAAGATCATCTTTGACTTTTAGGATTTTGGGTCAAACCATGACTTTTAAGGATCAATATCATCAACATATGATTATTGAAGTCATTTGACCAAAGAAAATCAAGAAAATTCATCAAGAATCAAAAAGTCAACAAAAAGTCAAATTAGTGCATTTTGACCTAGTTCATGGATCTCAAAATTTCACCTACACAACTCAAAAAACTTCTGACATGAAAATTGTAGATCTCACCAAATAAAACAACTTCTCACCTGGGAACTTTTTTCAAGAGATCAACCATTTAAGAGATATGAGCTTTGGAAGTTATAGGTTATAAAAACTTAGAAACAATTCTAAGTGTTTTTAACCTAGTTTTCTTCAAACTTTGGGCCCATTTTACACAATTTTCCCAAATGATTTTGAAGAAACTCCAAACTAATGAATTGAAGTACATGTTAAGGGATTTCCAAATTGTGCTCAACCTTTTCCAAATTCATTTTGAGCTAGGAGTTATGCTTGTTCAAAGTTGGCCTCATGAAGTAAAATTATATGTCATGTACCATTTTGAAACTTTGCAAATTTGTGCAAATGACTCTACTAATTGATGCTACATGACCCATAACATATCAGTAGAGATACCATACATTCATTTTCACCATGGCATAAGGATTAGAGAATATTCCCAAAACAAGAACATGTGATTATGTAATGATTACATTTGGGAAATTTATGGCCAAGTGGTGAATCACCAAAGGAATCTCTTCCCAACCAATTGGAACACTCCTATGCATCAGAAATGTTCCCCAAGATCACAATGAAGGATATAAAAACACTTAGAAAGGGGGGATTTGAATAAGTGTAGTCTTAAAAACTTGAACGATAAAAATAAATTACACAAATATTTTTATCCTGGTTCGTTGTTAACTAAACTACTCCAGTCCACCCCCACGGAGTGATTTACCTCACCTGAGGATTTAATCCACTTATCGCAACAGATTACAATGGTTTTCCACTTAGTCCGCGACTAAGTCTTCTAGAGTATCCTGATCACAACCTGATCACTCCAGGAACAAATGCTTAGACACAAGCTAAGACTTTCTTAGAGTATCCTGACCACCACGTGATCACTCTAATTACAACTGCTTATACACAAGCTAAGACTTCTTAGAGTATCCTGATCAACACTTGATCACTCTAGTTACTTACAAATTAATGTAATCAAATAAGAGTTTTACAATGCTTCTTAAAAGCTATAATCACAACAGTGATATTTCTCTTAACGTTTAAGCTTAATCTCACTAATATATTACAACAGCAATGTAGTGAGCTTTGATGAAGATGAAGTTTCTGAGTTTTGAATTTGAACAGCGTTTCAGCAAGTCTTTCAGAATAATTTCGTTCGGAATTGGTAACCTTGCTTCTCATCAGAACTTCATATTTATAGGCGTTTGAGAAGATGACCGTTGGGTGCATTTAATGCTTTGCGTATTCCGTACAGCATTGCATTTAATGTTTCACGCTTTTGTCAACTACCTCGAGCCTTGTTCACGCTGTGTCTACTGACGTTGCCTTTAATAGCTTCCAACGTTCCTTTTGTCAGTCAGCGTAGCCTGCCACCTGTACTTTCTTCTGATCTGATGTTTGTGAATAAAATATTTGAATATCATCAGAGTCAAACAGCTTGGTGCATAGCATCTTCTTGTCTTCTGACCTTGAAGTGCTTCTGAGTGTGATACCATGAGATTTTCAGTGCTTCTACTTCTGATCTCAAGTTCTTCTGATGCTTCCATAGACCCATGTTCTGATTCTGCCTTGACCATCTTCTGATGTCTTGCCAGACCATGTTCTGATGTTGCATGCTGAACCTTCTGAAACAAAGCTTCTGAGCGCTAATTTGTGCATACTCTTTATATATTTCCTGAAAGGGAAATTGCAATGTATTAGAGTACCACATTATCTCACACAAAATTCATATCCTTGTTATCATCAAAACTAAGAATATTGATCAGAACAAATCTTGTTCTAACAATCTCCCCCTTTTTGATGATGACAAAAACATATATAAATGATATGAATTTGCGATCAGAAAGAGCAGACGGCTAAAGACAAATTACACAGCTATAGCATAAGCATGTGAATATGTCTCCCCCTGAGATTAACAATCTCCCCCTGAGATGAATAATCTCCCCCTGAAATAAATACTCGAAGAAATTTAATAATAAAAGACTTCCCTGATTATTTCGGTAGAGACGATCACATAAGCTTCTGTCTTCTGATAATTCATAGCTTCTGACTTCTGCTTCCATTGGACAGCTTCAGAACTTGAATTTCTTTAGATCCCTAGAACACTCACAGCTTCTGATTCCTGCTTCCATTTAGGACAGCTTCAGAACTTGAATTTCTTTGATCTTCAAAACATTCACAGCTTCTGATTCCTGCTTCCATTTAGGACAGCTTCAGAACTTGAATTTCTTTGATCTTCAGAACATTCACAGCTTCTGATTCATGCTTCCATTTAGGACAGCTTCAGAACTTGAGTTTTCTGGATCTTTAGAACATTCACAGCTTCTGATTTCTGCTTCCCTCGGATAGCTTCAGAGCTTTGAATTTCTTCTTACATCACTTCATGCTAGATTGTATCAGAACATTGTTGAATGTACCAGAGCATCATCAGAGCATCTCTACATCCTGAAATGTTACAGAACAAAACTAAACGACAAAAGTCAGCATGAATGAGTTAGAACATAAAATGTGTATCAGAACACAAAATATGTATCAGAGCCATATAAGCCATATAGAATATATCAGATCCAATAGACAATGTATCAGAGCAAATAGACAATGATTTGGATCATATTCTATTATCAGAATTTCTGATCATTCTTCCTTCTTGCTTCTGATTCTGAAGCTTCCTAGCACTCAGCTTGCTTCAAGAATCCAAGAGCTTGATTCATTTTGTTGCTTCTTATGTTAATCTTGAATCTTTGATTCCTGCAACAACACAACTTAAAAACATAGAACTTTGCAAGTTCTGTTAGTAAATGTGGAGCCTTTTTACTCGGTAACTGATAATATTAATCAGATCATTTATCATATATTTTCTCCCCCTTTTTGTCATAACATCAAAAAGCATAAAAGATTCAGATGTAAAGCAAGAGACAAAAGGAAAGAAACATAAATAACTTTTCATTGATTTCAACAAGAAGGATTACAAAAGAGGAATGCAGGAAAACAGATGCAACAAGGAAAGAAAACTACAAAGACTTAAAGCCTAAGACTCTATCCTACGCAAAGACTGCGCAAACAACTCAAGAACCCTCTGGTCTTCAGTTTGTTCAGCCATGAAAGCTTGAAAACTTTTCATGCCTGTCCAGACTAGAACCTCCACTGTAGGAGAGATCCAAGAGACCAAAGAGGAAGTGAGGGACAGTTCATAGACAGGGAGCTAATGTTGCAAACGGGCTCCAGTGACTCAAGAAGGTCTTATTCCTTTGGATAAATGTTGATAACAGCATTGAAGAAGAGATCTGTCTTGAAAGAGACTTGGAGAGCCATCCCAAGATATGCTTCACATCCTGTAACTGATTAACCCTTCCATCCGTTCTCATTGAGTTGAAAGGATTCATGATGAACGCTAGGTTGAAGATGAATGAACTAGAGTTTATGCCAAAGAAAAACTTTGCTGGACAACAGAGAAAAAAGAAAGAGAAAGAGAGCCAAGACATATTGAAAAAATGCAACGAAATGAAGGAATAAATATAGGGAAAAAGAAGAGGGAAACGTTCGAGGAATATAAGAAAAGAAGGACAATAAGAGAAATGATGAATGGCATTTAATGTAACATGACGTGAGGAGAGATAATAATGACAAAAGACGAGATTTGCACAGTTACCTAAGTAGACGTCCCCTCAACTGCACGCACGCTTGTCCAGAAATAGTGAACACGTGTTTACCATCTGGATAGCCAGTTACAGCTGTTTTGCTTTTAAAGAGATTCTGAATCAACTTAGACAATGAAACGTTAGTAATAACTGAATCACAATTTCTAATTGATTTCAATCAGAACTTCTTAAAAAAAATCCAATTTCATTTCAGAAGATACTCATACATAAGATCTTCTCATCTTCTCATTCTGGGCATAAATCCATACTGATATTCTTCAGAATGAACTTAAACCTATCTTCAACAAGGGGTTTTGTAAAGATATCAGCCCATTGATGGTCTGTATCCACAAAGTTTAAAGATATAACACCCTTCTGAACATAGTCACTTATGAAATGATGTTTAATCTCAATATGTTTAGCTTTTGAATGTAAAATAGGATTCTTAGATAAACATATAGCAGAAGTATTATCACAGAAAATAGGAATGTTACTCTCATATATCTGATAATCTTCCAGCTGACTTCTCATCCAGAGCATTTGTGTGCTACAACCAGCAGCAGCAACATATTCTGCTTCTGTTGTTGAGAGGGCAATAGTAGCTTGCTTCTTGCTGTACCATGAGATCAGATGACTTCCAAGAAATTGACAACTTCCAAAAGTGCTCTTTCTTTCTATTTTATCTCCAGCATAGTCAGCATCATAGAATCCTACTAAGTTGTAATCTTTAGATCTTCTGTAAACTCATCCTTACCCAGTACACATGTTGGATGCATAGGAGTTTTGGTTTCTTTGCTTTCAGAAAGATTAAACTTCTTCAGAAGTTCTTTCACATACTTCGTTTGATGAACATAGGTTCCATCGGCAGTTTGGTTGATTTGAATCCCAAGGAAATACTTGAGTTCTCCCATCATGCTCATTTCAAATTCAGCCTGCATAGACTCAGCAAACTCCTTTCCAAGTGTAGCATTAGATGTTCCAAAGATAATATCATCAACATATATTTGACAAATTAAAATATCCTTTTTAAATGTTTTACAAAAGAGAGTAGTGTCCACTTTTCCTCTAGTGAAATTATTTTCCAGAAGGAAAGAACTCAAACGTTCATACCAAGCTCTGGGAGCTTGTTTCAATCCGTATAACGATTTCTTTAATTTGAAAACATGATTTGGAGACATGGAGTCTTCAAAACCAGGAGGTTGGTGAACATAAACTTCTTCATCTATATAACCATTTAAGAAGGCACTCTTGACATCCATCTGATAAAGAGTGATGTTGTGTTGAGTGGCAAAAGAAATTAATAGACGAATAGATTCTAACCTGGCCACTGGTGCAAAGGTTTCTGTATAATCAATCCCTTCTTGCTGACTATAACCCTGAGCAACCAGTCTGGCTTTGTTTCTTACCACTTCACCTTTCTCACTTAGCTTGTTTATGAAAACCCACTTAGTACCGATGATGTTAAATCCTTTTGGTCTAGGAACCAAGTCCAATACATCATTCCTTGTAAACTGATTTAGTTCTTCTTGCATGGCAATTATCCAGTCTGGATCTTCTAGAGCTTGATCAACAGAATTTGGCTCGATCAAAGAAACAAGACCTAATTGACATTCTGCATTGTTCTTAAGGAATGCCCTTGTTCTGATGGGATCATCTTTCTTTCCAAGGATCACATCTTCTGAATGAGCTGAGGCAAGTCAAGGTGATCTTCTGATAGTTGGTTCTTCAGAAATCCTAAGATTCTCTAAAGATGCAGCAACTTGATCTTCTGATCCATTTCTTCTGAGACTGCCAGCTTATGCAGCTTTGCTTCTTGATTCTTCAACTTCTGATATATCAATATCAAAATCTGCAAAATTCTCAAACTGCTTTGGTTTTTCAAGACCAAGCTTATCATCAAACCTGATATTGATTGATTCTTCTACAATCAATGTTTCAGTATTGTATACTCTGTAGCCTTTAGAGCGTTCAGAATATCCAAGAAGGAAACACTTTTGTGCTTTAGAATCAAACTTACCAAGATGATCTTTAGTATTCAGAATAAAACATACACATCCAAAAGGATGGAAATATGAAATGTTGGGCTTTCTGTTCTTCCACAATTCATAAGGAGTCTTATTTAGAATAGGTCTGATAGAGATTCTATTCTGAATATAGCATGCAGTGTTAATTGCTTCTGCCCAGAAATGCTTAGCCATATTGGTTTCATTGATCATGGTTCTGGCCATTTCTTGTAGAGTCCTATTCTTTCGCTCTACAACTCCATTTTGCTGTGGAGTTCTGGGGCAAGAGAAATCATGGGCAATACCATTTTCTTTGAAGAACTCCTCAAAGAATCTGTTCTCAAATTCGCCACCATGATCACTTCTGACCTTTATGATTTTACACTCTTTCTCAGATTGAATCTGAGTGCAGAATTCAAAGAACACTGAATGAGACTCATCCTTGTGTTTCAAGAACTTTACCCATGTCCAGCGACTATAATCATCAACGATGACTAATCCATATTTCTTCCCTCTGACAGATGATGTTTTGACTGGGCCAAACAGATCAATGTGTAAGAGTTCTAACGGCCTTGAGGTAGAAACAGCATTCTTAGACTTGAATGCAGGTCTGGAGAACTTGCCCTTCTGACATGGTTCACAAAGAGCATCTGATTTGTATTTCAGATTTGGGAGTCCTCTGACCAGATTTAGTTTGTTAATCTGAGAAATCTTTCTCAAACTAGCATGTCCTAATCTTCTGTGCCAGACCCATTGCTCTTCAGAAACAGACATAAGACAAGTCACCTTCTGATTCTTAAGATCAGAAAGATCAATCTTATAAATGTTGTTCTTCCTCTTGCCTGTAAATAGGATTGAGCCATCCTTCTGACTTACAGCCTTGCAAGACTTTTGATTGAAGATTATATCATAACCATTGTCACTTAATTGACTTATGGACAATAAGTTATGCGTTAATCCTTCAACAAGAAGTACATTAGTTATGGAAGGAGAGTTACCAAGACTTATGGTTCCAGAGCCAATGATTTTGCCCTTCTGATCTCCTCCAAACTTGACTTCTCCACCTGGTTTAAGCACCAGGTCTTAGAATGTAGACCTTCTTCCCGTCATGTGTCGCGAGCACCCAGAGTCCAGGTACCATGACATTTTGCTTTCTGTCCTTTTTGCCGCCAAGGATATCTGCAACAGAAATTATCTTCTCCTTAGGTACCCACAATTTCTTGGGTCCTTTCTTGTTAGTTCTCCTCAAGTTCTGACTGAACTTGGGTTTAGCAAAATATTTAGCAGGAGGAACAGTATGATACTTCTTATTCTTAGTTCCATGATATTTCTTAGGTTGTGTCACATGCTTCTTGGTGTGTGTTATGTGAAAACTTTGTGCATGTGATGTGTGCTTAATATCATGGGAGTGGCCAAATTTAAATTGGTTATACAGAGGCTTGTATGATATTTTCATATCATCCACAGATTCAAGCTTGTATGGGATTTCACCCTCATAACCAATGCCAACTCTCTTGTTCCCAGACACAGCATATATCATAGAAGCTAGCTGACTTTTGCCAATACTTCTAGATAAGAACTTCCTGAAACTTAAATCATATTCTTTCAGAATATGATTCAGACTGGGAGTGTATTTTTCTAAATCAGATGGAGATCCAACATTATTGGATAATTTTAAAACTTTTTCTTTTAATTCAGAATTTTCCAACTCAAGCTTCTTAGTTTCAAATTCAAATTGCTTTTTCAGCTTTTTGTATTTGATACTAAGATGAGCTTTTAATTCAAGAAGCTCTGTTAGACTGGAAACTAACTCTTCTCTAAATAGTTCAGAAAATACCTCTTCAGAATCTGATTCTGATGTAGATTCTGATCCATCATCTTCTGTCGCCATCAGCGCAAAGTTTGCCTGCTCTCCTTCAGAGTCTGATCCTGATTCTGATTCAGAATCATCCCATGTTGCCATAAGACCTTTCTTCTTATGAAACTTCTTCTTGGGATTCTCCTTCTGAAGTTTCGGACACTCATTCTTGTAATGTCCAGGCTCATTGCACTCATAGCAGACAGCCTTCTTCTTGTCAGATCTTCTGTCACCAGAAGATTCTCCTCGTTCAAATTTCTTTGAACTTCTGAAGCCTCTGAACTTCCTTTGCTTGCTCTTCCAGAGTTGGTTTACCCTTCTGGAGATCATGGACAGTTCATCTTCTTCTTCAGATTCTGATTCTTCAGGATCTTCTTCTCTAGCCTGAAAAGCGTTAGTGCATTTTTTAACATTAGACTTTAAAGCAATAGACTTACCTTTCTTCTGAGGTTCATTAGCGTCAAGTTCAATCTCATGACTCCTCAGGGCACTGATCAGCTCTTCCAAAGAAACTTCATTCAGATTCTTCGCAATCTTGAATGCAGTCACCATTGGGCCCCATCTTCTGGGCAAACTTCTGATGATCTTCTTTACATGATCAGCCTTGGTGTAGCCTTTGTCGAGAACTCTCAATCCAGCAGTCAGAGTTTGAAATCTTGAAAACATCTTTTCAATGTCTTCATCATCCTCCATCTTGAAGGCTTCATACTTCTGGATTAGAGCAAGAGCTTTAGTCTCCTTGACTTGAGCATTTCCTTCATGAGTCATTTTCAATGACTCATATATGTCATGGGCCGTTTCCCTGTTAGATATCTTCTCATACTCAGCATGAGAGATAGCATTCAGCAAAACAGTCCTGCATTTGTGATGATTTTTGAAATCTTTCTTTTGATCATCAGTCATTTCGCTTCTCGTGAGCCTTACACCAGTAGCTTTAACAGGATGTTTGTAACCATCCAACAGAAGATCCCATAGATCAGCATCCAGACCAAGAAAGTAACTTTCCAGTTTATCTTTCCAGTATTCAAAGTTTTCACCATCAAATACTGGTGGTCTAGTATAACCATTGTTACCGTTGTATTGCTCAGCAGAGCCAGATGTAGATGCAGTTGGATTTGTATGAACTTCACCAGCCATCTTTTACTGAAGCGTTTTTCTCTTCCTGAATCTTTTCTAAACACGGTTAAGTGCTTGCACCTTAGAACCGGCGCTCTGATGCCAATTGAAGGATAGAAAAACACTTAGAAAGGGGGGTTTGAATAAGTGTAGTCTTAAAAACTTGAACGATAAAAATAAATTACACAGATATTTTTATCCTGGTTCGTTGTTAACTAAACTACTCCAGTCCACCCCCACGGAGTGATTTACCTCACCTGAGGATTTAATCCACTAATCGCAACAGATTACAATGGTTTTCCACTTAGTCCGCGACTAAGTCTTCTAGAGTATCCTGATCACAACCTGATCACTCCAGGAACAAATGCTTAGACACAAGCTAAGACTTTCTTAGAGTATCCTGACCACCACGTGATCACTCTAATTACAACTGCTTAGACACAAGCTAAGACTTCCTAGAGTATCCTGATCAACACTTGATCACTCTAGTTACTTACAAATTAATGTAATCAAATAAGAGTTTTACAATGCTTCTTAAAAGCTATAATCACAACAGTGATATTTCTCTTAACGTTTAAGCTTAATCTCACTAATATATTACAACAGCAATGTAGTGAGCTTTGATGAAGATGAAGTTTCTGAGCTTTGAATTTGAACAGCGTTTCAGCAAGTCTTTCAGAATAATTTCGTTCAGAATTGGTAACCTTGCTTCTCATCAGAACTTCATATTTATAGGCGTTTGAGAAGATGACCGTTGGGTGCATTTAATGCTTTGCGTATTCCGTACAGCATTGCATTTAATGTTTCACGCTTTTGTCAACTACCTCGAGCCTTGTTCACGCTGTGTCTACTGACGTTGCCTTTAATAGCTTCCAACGTTCCTTTTGTCAGTCAGCGTAGCCTGCCACCTGTACTTTCTTCTGATCTGATGTTTGTGAATAAAATATTTGAATATCATCAGAGTCAAACAGCTTGGTGCATAGCATCTTCTTGTCTTCTGACCTTGAAGTGCTTCTGAGCGTGATACCATGAGAACTTCAGTGCTTCTGCTTCTGATCTCAAGTTCTTCTGATGCTTCCATAGACCCATGTTCTGATTCTGCCTTGACCATCTTCTGATGTCTTGCCAGACCATGTTCTGATGTTGCATGCTGAACCTTCTGAGACAAAGCTTCTGAGCGCTGATTTGTGCATACTCTTTATATATTTCCTGAAAGGGAAATTGCAATGTATTAGAGTACCACATTATCTCACACAAAATTCATATCCTTGTTATCATCAAAACTAAGAATATTGATCAGAACAAATCTTGTTCTAACACACAAGAGATCAATGGATAGGAAGATAGCCCGAGTTTGCCATCATCACATTTGCAAGATTCCTTGAATTTCTTCATGGCCAAGAAACCAAAGCTACCTCACTAAGCAAGCTTACTCTCTTCAATCTGTACAGAGATCTTTGCCTATAAATACAAGTGCCCTCCTCAGTATTAGACACACCAAAGCAATTATAATTCTTGCTTTCTCCTTCTCTCCCTCATGCTTATGGTTTTCAAGAGTTATTTGGCAAAAAGAATAGAATTCTTCAAACCAAGGCTATTCTTTTGAAAGTAAGCCTTCTAACATCTCAAGGAGGTTCATTAGAAGTGATCCAAGCACCTGGATCACTTCTGTAAGTGGAGAAACACCATAGTCACTTTCACTTTGGAGCTTAAGCAGTTGGAGGTCTGTAGAACAATTCAGAGGGTGTCAAACAAGTCCAAGCATTCATACTCGTTCCTTAGGGTGTAGTGAAGCTATTCAGATGGTCGCAGCTCATCTGTAGGTGCAGAATCATCATCTTCAATTCCTACTTGAAGCTCAAGCAAGAGGGGTTGAGTAGATCATCTCAGGGGTTTTCAAAGCAATCTAAGTGCCTAGATAGCATCATCAAGGTCCCAGGAAGCTTTTACAATCATTCACTCAAAGCCAGAGGCTCTCCATCATCATCACGACCTTCAGTTTCAGAGGTAAGTTTTTGAACCCCACCTCTTTAATTTACACACTCTTTTTGTTAAAACTCGATACCATTTCATTCAGCATCATAAGAGGATTAAAAACCCTCTATCATCATCTATTTATCTTTTAGTATAGTCATTTAATTTAATTTTCAAATTTTAGGGTTCTTCACGTATTTTAGATAATTCAATAGATGTAGTTGATATAAATCTATGTTAGTTACATATTTGAGATCGTGAGAGAAATTAGACAAGTTTGATGTTTACATCATCCTGTTTGGTTGAGAATTGAGCAAGTTAGAAATTTCAAATTCTTCAAGCTTGAGGTTGAAGACGACCAAGGCTGTGGTGCGCATAATTCAAATTTCTGGGTAAAGTTTATTATATTTTGAGTGATAGGCGTTTCCTAAACGAATTCATCGTTTGCCCTAGTGGCCTCACATGCGCTCTTAGTCCTCTCATGCCTCTAGCCTAGGGTTCGAATCCCCCTCGCCCCCGACTTTTTGATTCTTTTATTTTTCAATAGTTTTCAACTTGTTTTAGAACATAACCAACTGAACATGCTTCATAATCACCAACTGGCGCTTGGTCTAGTGGTGTTGTTTTGAGCTGAGAACCAGAAGGGCGTGAGTTCAAACCCTCCAAGGGCCAAAACTCTTTTTTTTTTAAACACTTGTTTTCTTCAAATTCTTCACAACTTCATTTAATCATTTAATCTATCAAATTAATTCATTTTAACTTCATCTTTTGAACACTTCTCATTTAATATATGTATTTTATGAATATCCCAAAAAATCACAAAAATAATATTTATTTCATATACTTTTATTAGGTTTAAAATGACTTATTTTTAAGTGGTTTTAATATTTTAAATATAGTTTTTCATTTGATTTTAAAAGAAAAACCTAATCTCTTGTAAATATTTTGATCAAACCCTAATCACTTAGGTCTTAATTAAGTATAGGCTTTGCCTTGATCATAATTAAGTTAATTTTTATCTTTTTTTCAAAACTGTTTTCAATCTCCGATTAAACAGACGATCAAGGTTTTCAAACAACAAAACCTTGTATCATTCAACTGTTTCTCATAAACAGTAAATCTCTGGGCCTCTATTAGAGTGTAAGATCCAACACCTTCTTTCTTTTCATAGTTTGTTTTTCAAAATTGTATTTACAAAATCTTCTCTCTGTTTTCAAAACATTCTTCTGGTATTTGAAGGGCATTATTCCCGGTGAAACTCTTCAGATACCTATGTGACCTAGTGTCCATCTTCACTTCTTCTGTTTTAAATAAAATATTCAACTATTTACAATTCAACCTTCAACTGTTGCCAATAAATAATAAAGCTACTGGTAAGGCTCTGTACATACATCTTCAAAGGCCTCCACTCCATCCAGGTTAGGCTTTATAGCTTTCAATGTATAGTCTTCATTTAAATTACTGTCAGATATAAACTGTATATATATTGCTTAGAACTACGTCTGAGTGTAAACCTTAGGACAAATAAACTATATATATTATAGGACTATGGCCTAGGATTGAGAATGTCTTCCTGGTGAAGGCTCTTCCCTAATTAGAGATCTTTAGTTCAAACCTCAAGATGAATTAGTCCTGGTGAAACATCTTGAAAAAGCCTTCGAACCAAAATAGGATACATCCACCCAAGAGGAATTATTCCCGGTGAAACCTCTTACCCATTTTCTTAGAGCCAAAATAAGTTCAAAACCACATAGCTTTCTCTTGTGCTATAATAAGGACCCTCGATGACCCTCGATTAGCCTCCTCTTGGGCTTTGTACAAGGATCCACAGGCTTCTTAAAAGCATTCCCAGCTTTCTCGTGAGCTTGTATACAAGGACCCATCAGGTTTCTTATAAACATAAGAACAGGTCTTTAGTCACCTTTTAGCCTACCCTGGTGAGTTTCTTCTATTCTTAAAACCAGACTTTAAACAAGCTAAGAATGTCTCAATCTCAGTATTGAGTTCACCTTTTGGAATGAGAGACATGGACAGTCTCCGTCACCTTTATCTTTAAATCTCCAATAATTTTCCTCCTTAGCAGAGTCTAGGTCTCAATCTGTCTATCCTTAGTCAGAGTCAGCCTTAATCTTGGGCTTTAAGTTAATTTCCAGTGGAGTCATCTCCCAGAGTCAATAAAATTAATCAAAAAAGCCTCAAGCTTGGGCCTCGTACAAGCCATCTAAAAATCAAATCTTTTATACAGTAGATAGACATAGCTTATCTCTATAGAGAGATATTTCTCCTATCTCACCACATTCAAACAAACAAACATTTCAATTTTAATCATTCTCCCATTTAGGATTTTGAAAGACATGCTCTGGCCAGTTAACCCAGGCATGTGTAACTTTCCCTAATTTGGTTGAGAAATCCTTCTTTCATTCAAGAGACATTTGACTGGTATACTTGAACATACACAAGTAAGGTCCCTCTCTTAATGAAATGAATTCAGCTTTTCTGTCACTTTTAATGTTTGTGGTGGAATAGTAGAAATACCTCCCTGTAAAGATGATTTCATGTCTCTTTACTGTAAACAGATATTTAATTCAAGCTTCAACCTTGAGCTTCAAGCAAGACACCAAAAATAATTAATTTCCCTAATTAGTTCTCTGAACTACAAAAAGCTCTGACTTCCATTAGGGATATGTAGGCATGAGGTTCACAAGGAATCTCAGTGAGCTAATCAAAAACCAAAAATAGTCAGTCTGTCTTTCTTTAAATTCAATTCAATTTTCCCTCCTAATACAAAGGAGAAACTTTCCCAATCAATTAGCAACAAACACAAACACATAGACACAGAGAAGGTTCCCGTAGAGTACTACGGATATGTAGGGTGCTTAAAACCTTCCCTATGTATAACCGACCTCCCGGACTCCAGAATTTCTAGTCTAAATGAATCCCCACACTTAGCAAACTCCTAGGGTTTATTTGAGATCTTTTTCCCCTTCCTCTTTCGTAGGATAATTAAAAAGTTCGTGTGATATCGTAGGAAGAACTGGAAAAAAATTCATCCCACCACGGGCGCATTCTCCTTCCAAATTTCGCGTGAAGGGTCTAGCATGCCGTCCTCCCAAGTGAAACCGGGAGGTAAAAAAAACGACACCACAGAAAAATGGCGACTCTGCTAGGGAGTAGTAATAACCTTGGTTTTCATCCAAACCAATGGTTGACCTGTGCTGGTCCAACCCCAATGAGGAATTAGGGATGCCAAATTCCCCCTCAAACAAGAGAGGTCCTGCCTAACCTCTGTGTCATTTCATGTGTTTGCTGCATTTATACTTGTTTATTTTTATATGTTCTATATCGTGAAAGGGCTTGATTCCCCCTTGTGGTGAGAAATCCTATACCCGGATTTGAGTGCAACATAAGATAGGATGGAGGATGTCTTCTCGGTGAAGACCATCTAATCTTGGTTCCCAAATCTACTCTTGGGATTCGCCTGGCTGGTTGTGGTTAACTGTGCCAATGCATTCTGAGACTGATTTGTACCAGGAGGACCTAGAAACACATTAACCTCACTTAAAGCCTATTTTAGGACGTAGAGCGGTGATTACGAAAGTAATTGTCACGCAGATACTACGCTCAGATAAAACTCTCTTGGAGATACCAGTCAACGTATCTTTAAGATTGAGCAAAAGCTCTGAGACCCTTAGAACCCGTTCTACAGGTACAAAAATCCTTATCCTTAGTTTACCATGGGGCGAGGTTTGCGATGTGACTCCATGACCACTATACCCTTCTACGCCATGTTTGTTAAAAACTCTTGTGTGTGCATTCATGTATCCATGCATTCATAATAATAAAAACAAAGAGTCTTTTTCGAGTCATTTTTCAAGGAAACTAAATAACGAACGTTTTGAACTTCAAAGAAAGAGAGAAACGGAGAAAGGACTTAAGGATCTATACCATGGATTACGGAAGAAAAGAGAGCTAGGAAATACACCTTTAAGATTCCCAAGGTTGAGGAATTGGAAAAGCTCGGAAAACTGGTGGTCAACCCCCAGGCTTTCAAGGAGAAGTATGGAAAACTACTGCCTCTTCTCAATACCAACACTGTGGATGGGGTCCTTCCCACATTGGTACAGTTTTACGATCCAACGTATCACTGCTTTACCTTTCCAGATTATCAACTCATGCCTACGTTGGAGGAGTACTCTCGTCTGGTTGGAATACCCGTGTATGCGCAAGATCCGTACTCCGGTTTGGAAAAGAATCCGGACGACATTATCATTGCTGCAACTACTCCCTTGAACGTAGTCGACATCAGAACTCATATGGTGAGTAAAGGAGGAATTCAAGGATTGCCCTCCAAGTTCTTGTTGGATCAAGCTCGGTACTTCGTCAGCATCCAGGATATGAGTGCTTTTGAGGACATCTTGGCTTTGCTTATCTACGAATTGTTTTTGTTCCCCAACATTGACAATTGACATCAACGCAATTAAGATCTTCTTGATTGGAAATCCAGTTCCAACCTTGCTTGCGGATGCTTACCACTCTGTGCATTCAAGAAACCTGCATCAAGGAGGATTAATCACGTGCTGCATACCGTTGTTATACAAATGGTTCGTCTCGCACCTGCCGAAGTCTAGCACTTTCTGGAACATGAGGGATGGCCTTCACTGGTCACAAAAAATCATGTCCCTCACTCATTTAGACATTGATTGGTGTAGTCCTGACAACGACGAAACCAAGATCATCTTCAGTTGCGAAAGTTATCCCAACATACCCCTTATTGGAACTAAGGGAGGAATCAGTTATAATCCAGCTTTAGCCCGTCGTCAATACGGCTATCCCATGAAAAATATACCAAGTAGTATTCAATTGGAGGGTCTGTTCTTCAAGAACATCGACAATCATGGTAACATGCTGAAGAAGGAAATTGTCCAAGCCTGGCGTCTTGTTCACACAAAAGGGAGAAGATTGTTAGGAAAACATCTTTGCATCTCCCTGGATCCTTACCTTCAATGGGTACGCGTCAGGGCATTCAAGCTCAGGATTTCGTATCAGCGTTAAGAACCTATTCCCCTAAGGGAACCAATTTTCCTTTTCTCCACCGATGTTGAGAAACTGCAAGCAGCATTAACCAAGGTGTGTGAAGAAAGGAACGCTTGGAAAAACAAGTATCGAATCGTCAACACGGAAAATGTTGAGATTCAGAACATCCTAAGAAGGAAAGATGAGTTAATTGAAGCACTCGAACGACAAGTGACACAATCGTCACTTTCTCATCATATCCCTCCTACTTCCTGGATCATCGATAAGCTCACGTCAGAGAACGCTCAGCTCAAGAAACAGAAGAAAATGTTAGAACGTGAAGTCGGCTCTTCGTCAAAGTTTTAGAGTCCTTTCTCTCTGTTTCTCTGTATTTCCTTTTCAAAGTATGTAAAAAACGGTGTTTCGCTTAATCAATAAAAAGTTTGATGTTTCATAACGTAATTATGGTGTTTCCTTGAAAAAACATTAATTTAATTGCATGCATCGCTTTAGTCGTAAGCACTGACACGAGAATTGTCGCGGATCTAATCGTCACTTTCCTTTCTCCAGAAAGAGAGGAGGAGAAGGAGGTGAACAAAGGCATTCAAGCTGTCTCATTCATACAACACTCGTTCAAGTCGCAAGAAAAGAATGGACGATTTAGAGCACGAGAATGGAGAACTCAAAGAAGAGGTCAGTACTCTCAAAGAATCTGTTGAAAGGCTCAACAGCATGGTAGAAGCCCTGGTGGTTGCACAAAGTCAACCTCCACCAGAAGAACCACAAAGGAATGTGGCTTCCGAGATTGTTTCTACTCCTATTCCTTAGTATACCATGCCACCCAACCGACCTTGGGGCATGCCGTATAACTTTATTCCAGACGGGTACATACCCCTAGTTTCTGAAGTTCCAAGGGTCACGATGGATATGCATCCATCGGAGGGTTACAAACCTCCGGAATTTGAAGTTCCAAGAGCAACGGAAATGGGTTTCACACAACAGAACGCTGAGATTCCAAGATCTGCCGTCATGGCTTCTCCACGGCCGATTGTGCATACTTTTCCTCCGCCAGATGGACAAATATATCATCACGCTCCCAGTGAGGACGCTGGCGTGTATAAAAGATTGGACGAGTTCCAGGAACAGTTTCTGCAAATGCAGAAGGAACTCAAGACTCTCCGAGGACAAGATCTATTTGGAAAGAATGCTGCAGACCTCTGTCTGGTTCCAAATGTTAAGATTCCTCACAAATTCAAAGTACCAGATTTCGAGAAGTACAAAGGGAATTCATGCCCACAAAGTCACCTCGTGATGTACGCTTGAAGGATGTCAACTCAGACTGATAATCAACAATTGCTCATTTATTATTTTCAAGACAGCCTAACTGGTGTTGCACTCAAATGGTACATGAACTTGGATAGTTCAGAGATTCGTACTTTTTGAGACCTTGGAGAGGCCTTCATCAAACAGTATAAGTACAATCTGGATATGGCTCCCGACAAAGATCAACTCCGGGCCATGACTCAAAAGGATAAAGAAAGCTTCAAGGAATACGCTCAGAGATGGCGTGAAGTTGCTGCTCAAATTTCTCCTCCTCTTGAAGAGAAAGAAATGACAAAAATCTATCTCAAGACTTTGAGTCCATTTTACTACGGAAGAATCGTCGCCAGCGCCCCTAGTGACTTTACCAAGATGGTAAACATGGGCGTACGTCTAGAAGAAGCAGTTCGAGAAGGACGCTTGAACAAAGAATCAGAATCTTCTATTGGTCCAAGGAAGTATGGAAGTTCTTTCCAGAAGAAAAATGATCAAGATGTCAGCAGTATCTTGCACAAAGCAAGAAAGAAGTTTCACTCTCAAGTTGCAACAGTAACTCTGGTTGTTAGCTCAGCGCCAGCTTATCAACCTCAGGTTTCTCAACAACCATTTCAACAAAGGTCACAACAACCTCAGCAGCAGGTTCGACCTCCAAATTTCAACAATCGGGCACCAAGGTATCATGCCTTTGACCCCGTGCCAATGTCGTATGCGGAATTGTTTCCACCACTACTGGCAAAAGGACTCATTCAGACAAGGAGTCCTCCGAATCCTGCAAACAGTTCTTCACCATGGTTTAAGGCTGACCAATCTTGTCCCTATCATCAGGGGGCACCAAGTCACAGTATTGAGAACTGTTTCCCTTTCAAGATTGACATTCAAAGGTTAGTGCAGAGCGGAATGCTATCCTTCAAAGATACTAATCCAAACGTCCAGGCAAATCCTTTGCCGCAACATAAAGAAGCTTCAGTGAATCTGATAGATCAACACCCCAATGTCATTCAAATCTTCGACATCCGTTGGATAGGGGAAAATCTCGTCAAAATACACGCTAGACAAGCTAGGTACGGCCCTGTGCCACCTCACAACTACTTCACATGTGAAATTTGTTCAAAGAATAATCAAGGATGTGCTGTAGTTCAAGCTGCATTACAAGAGCAAATGGACTTAGGATGGATCCAACACATCCGAGCAAAAACTGAATACGACATCCACATGGTTCAAGGATGTCCAGGAGAATACAAAATCTACAGAGTTGAAGATCTTGAAGGATCGGTAGTCAGATTCCATAAGACTTTAAATGGACTTGCCTACTTTGGAACAGATTTCCATCCTTATAGTAGATGCAGAATTTGTCGAAGAAATTCACGAGGATGTTTGCGCGTCCGCAACGACATTCAAAAACTAATAGATGAAAATACCATTACAGTTCTTGCCAACAGAGAAGATGACGAAGTCTTTACCGTATCTCCTCAGATTAATCAAGTTGAACCAATGCAAGTTAAGTATGACAGCAGAAAGACAGCAGTTGTCCTATTAGTCATCTATTTACCAGGTCCTGTACCGTATGAGTCCAGCAAGGCTATTCCATACAAGTACAACGCTACATTAATTGAAAATGGTAAGGAAATACCATTACCATCTGTTGTCAACATTGCTGATGTAAGTCGAGTCACTAGAAGTGGACGAGTCTTCAATAGAACAACAGAAAATGTGGAGAAGCCTTCGGAAGAAGCACCACGTAAGCAAGACAATCATCCGACCAATGTCATTCAAGCGAAAGAAAATTATGAGATCTTGAAGTTAATCCAAAGGAGTGAATACAACATTGAAGATCAACTGCTACATACTCCGTCTAGGATATCCGTCCTTTCCCTACTATTGAGTTCTGAAGCTCATAGGGAAGCTCTACAAAAAGTTTTGGAACAAGCTTTTGTAGAACCTAGTGTTACCGTAAGGCAATTCAATAACATTGTTGCCAACATCTCCGCAGGAACTAATCTAAGTTTCTGTGACAAAGATCTTCCTGAAGAAGGAGTGAGCCATAATCTGCCACTCAACATCTCAGTTAGCTGCATGGGTGATGCTCTCACAGGAGTCTTAATAGACAATGTATCCTCTCTCAACGTCATGCCCAAATCAACATTATCAAGATTATCCTTCAAAGATTTCCCGCTAAGGGATAGTCACGTCATCGTCAAGGCGTTCGACGGTTTAAGAAAGTTAGTTTTTGGAGAAGTAGATCTTCCCATAACTATTGGACCTCACACTTTCAAAATTACTTTCCAAGTTATGGATATCCACGCAGCATATAGTTGTTTGCTAGGTCACCCATGGATTCATGAAGCTGGGTGTCATACCCCAAAATTTTCCCATCATATTCCAAGATATTTTGACTCACCTGACTCTCAATTGCTCAAGACAATATATGAACTGAGCACACTTACTCCCTCCTAAGCAACAAGATCCAAAATTAGGGTTTCTAATTTAATCAAGGAAAATCAACTTCTGATGCTTCAAGTGAGCTCCATGGCTTCTCATATGGTTCAAAGCTTACTCATGCCAAATGTCAAGCCCTGATTCAAAGGATTGCTCAGTCAATGGCCCAAATGATCAATAATCGACTAGTTGACCTGAAAGTCAAACTATGGTCAAACCACAGTCGAAATTCCTGATTTTTGGTCAACATCCTTATCTTGAAGTAACATTCATCAAATGATCAAGGGTTGGTCATGATTCATCAAGGAAAGTTCAAAAATCAACAAAACTCAAAGTTTCTAAATTAGGGTTTTTTGGACTAAAAGTCAACTAAACTTTGACCAGCCATAACTTCCACATGGAACTTCAGAAATTTCTCATCCAAAGCTCATTTTGAAGGAAATTGAATTCTCTACAACTTTGTCTCTCACAAGCCAAGTCTAAAAGTGCTTCATTTGAGAGATATGGATCAAGATATTATAGGTCCTTTTTGAAAGTCAACCAAAAGCAGATTTTTGTCAAAGCCAATATCATCAAGATAAAATCTTCAAATGAAAAAAAGCTTCCAAAGTGGCTTGTAGAGGACATCTTTAGGTTTCCAAAAAGTCCTAGAACTCTTCCATATCTTAAAAATTGAGAGAGATATGCCTTGTCAAAGTTTGATAAATTTGGGTGAAAATGTGAAAGAAATAAGGTTCAAATTGAATTTTCTTGCAAAGAGGCCTAATCTTTTGTGATCCAATCTTGTTCCTCAAGTCATCTAGAAGCTCCAAGTCCAATTCCCCGAAATTTTGACAATCATTTGATTTTTATTGAATTTTTATTCATTAAAAACATGATTTAAATCAAATAATTAATGAAATGTGAAAATATTTGATTTGGTCAAATCTTCTAATCAAATTCAATCACATAATGGACCATATATTTGAATGAATTTCGTGCTCATCAAGGATGGAAGAATAAGATCAAGATTTGGCCAATTTTCATACAAAATAAAATCAAATTTTTCAATATTTTCAATCATCAATCAAATGATTTCTTTCCAACATAGTTTGCCCTAATGCTACCTCTATATATATGCCAAGAGACTAAGCATAAGGGTTAAGGTTTGGCTGCCACAAAAAACCCTAGAGCAATTTTCAACAAAAACTCAAAGTTTGAGGCAAGCTCTCATTATAAGTTGCAGCAGTCCTCATGCGTTTACAATCATCTATTCACGGTCCTAAGGTATAGTAGGTTAAGAATTAATCATTATTCATGGCTAAAATTCCTTGAATCATACATATCACGAGCCCATATTGCACCATACTTGTGATTTCCTTATTATGATTTCCATTGCGTTTTAGTTCGAACTAACTTCACTAATGTATTCCTGACACTAACTAGAACAGGTCTAATCCGTCGTTTGCAAAGTTTAACGTGTAAATAAAAAAGTGCCATGGTTAGGGCTTATGAAAGCATAGCTTTCGTTTTCATGGCTTCGGTTGAATTCAGACTAAACTAACGCCACCGTTAAGTTCGCAAGGATCTGATTACTTGATCTGGGCAATTGGTTCTTTCGTTTTGGTGTTTTTTGCAGGTTTTGTATTTAGCTACAAAGATGGCATGATGAACTCGTAGCAAATCAACGGGTAATTCGTAGCAAATCTGGGTTTTGTTATGTGAGGAAGAAGACGACTAGCAAGAGGGACCCACGGGCAACGCGTGGGCAAACGTGAGTGGGCCGTCAAAATTTCAACCCTCTCCCCACCGAAAATACTTACATGGACACAACCATAACACCTGTACTTACACACAACCAATCACATTTTTTTTATTAATTAAAAATTAAAAATAAAATTGTCTCTCTTCTCTTTTATCTCAACCACCCCCATAATGCCAATTAAAAACGAAATTTAAATTTAAATAAATTTATATTCTCTCTCTTTTCATTGGTTGTGCCTAAAAATATGAATTTAGGTTCGTATCCATGCAAGTATTTCTCTCTCCCCACACGCGTGTAACGTTCCTAGTGGCCAGTAAATTTTCCAGATTCTCTCTCGTCACCTGATTGGTCGGTCAACGCCCAAGGAGTGCCACGCGCGTGTTCTTAATTTCTGTTTTGTCATTATTAATATATTTGCTTTTGTGATTAATATATGACTAATTGTTCTGGCGCAAATGGCAAACAGAACTGAGCTATGATCATGAGAGAGAGGGTTCGATCCTTGCTTAATAGATTTTGCCCCATTATTTTCTTTGATAATTGTTGTCTACAAATCCAGCACTTTGTCTCTCTTCACGCCCATGATACTCCCCCACTCTCCAGCCACACGATCTCTTCCTTTCCAGATCTAACACACCAGGATTGAAGGAACATCATGGACCATCACAAATCAACCACACCAGATCCAGAGCTAAGTTTCTTTTTTTATTTTATTTTATTTTTTTTAAACCCTTTTCTCTATTTTTCTTATTATTATTTTAAAAATTATTTTTAAACATGTTATTTATTAATTAAATTAATATTCTCATGACTCTAATTTATTTAATCGAAAACTCGATTTTTTCTCATAATATCAAAATCTCTTTTACAATAATTGTTTTTCACATAATTATTTCAGGGTAATAATTTAATTTTGGGTTAATTAAATATTTTTATGTTTTAAACCCTGATTTTATTTTTGTTAACTATTTTTTCATCATGACAACTAATCACTGTTCTCCCTTAACCCTGAAAACTTCCATTACTGGTAGGTGTTGCCCATTAACCCTAGTCTAGGTTTTTACCTATTTCTTCTATTAACTCTGGTTAACTTTTGGCCCATTCAGGGTTTGCCTTTTTCCTTGCCTTTTTATTTGTTTGCCATTTTAATTTTTGATCTGTTACATTATAATTGTCGAGGTCTTTAATCCACTAACATTTCTTTTTTGTGCCAAATTTTCAGGGTTAACTAAGATCCTTCAGCCACGCGCCATACCAGATCAAAAAGCTAAGTTTCTAATTCTTTTTTGTTTAACATCATTTTATTTTCTATTTTGCCTTTTGAATTAAAATAGGTTTGCATCAATAGTCAATAAGTCTGTAATACACTAACCCTTATTATTTTCCTTTTAATTTTCAGAATTGATCGAGGGTTCGAGGAAGATCAAGGCATTCAAGGATTTTGATTGATTATTGTTCCCTCTTATTTTCTGCCTTTATTTCCCCTTCCCCGCAGGTGTTTATTGTAATAGCGTAGGACTATTAAACTGCTTTACTTTTCTGCTGTGGTTAGTAACCCTAGGGAGTGCAACCTTGAATTGAATTAGGATAACTAATTACAAGATAAATAATTAAATTTAATCACTTGATTGTGCACCCACACACCTTTAGGGTAACCCCTCTTGTTGCCTGCTGCCTATTGCCTTTAATTATACTAAAAATAGTCAAGTCCCTCGATTCCGAGGATACCTAAAGCAAGGTTGCCTTAAAGAATAAAAATCATCTAGTCCCTCGAAGTTGCCTCGTTAAATGATGATTGTCCCAATTGCTAAGGTATCCTCGCATGATGCCTAAAAAGATTAATGACTATTCTATCCTTCCCTAAAGACTACCTACCTCTACATGGTAGGGACAGTTTTATGGCGAACGATACTCCGATGACCCTTCTACATCCAATGAAAAGACTTCCTACCCTCTTATGGTATGGATAGCCTTTTCAAACCGAAAAGCTAAAAGAACGATTTTTTCAAATGTAGGGTAGGTAGCTTTTAATTGCTTGCTCAATTCAAATTCAAAATCTTTTTTTCCACTTATTTTCAAATTTATTCAAAACAAGGCTACGCTTATTTACAAGCTAAAGTCCTTAACGAATCTTTTTCTTTATTCACTGCAAACATTTTCAAACATTTCAAAGTGAGCTAAGCAATTAAGAGCCCGTGGAAAACCATGGATGCAAAGGGTGCCTTACACCTTCCCTTTGTATAACTTACCCCCCGAACTCAAAATCTTTCAAAGGTCTTTCCTGTTCTTTTTTCCTTTCCAGTTGGATAAAATAAATGTTGGTGGCGACACATGCTATCCGCAACATTTCTAAAAAGGTCAATTCACCATATTACACTGGGGCAATTACTTCGACACTTCATCAAAAACTGAAGTTCATACGAAATGACAAATTGGTTACCATATGTGGAGAACGAGCTTTGATCGTTAGTAACCTGTCATCATTCTCCGACATAGAACCAAAAGAAGTCGCTGGAACTAAATTCCAAGCACTTTCCTTGGATAAGGAAAAGGGTAAAGAGAAAGCAGTGTCTATTTCTTCCTACGAAGATGTAATCCAAGTTGTAAAGGATGGCACAACCAGTGGTTGGGGGCACATTGAGATTCTTACCAACAACAAGAATAGAACGGGAGTTGGATTCTTTCCGACATCATCAAAGGCTACTCAAGGAATTGAGGTAGTCCTCCCAATTCAAGAAACTTTCTGCATCGGAGGTTTTCTTCAACCTGTTCAACAAACAGTCAACACCATCGTTACGGAAGGCACCGATGAGAGTTTTGAAGTGGAATTTATGTCCTACCTTCTCGAAGCAGGATACATCTCCCTAACAGAGTCTGATTCACCTTGCTGTTATCCGACTAAAGGATCTGGAAGTAAGACTCAACCAAGCAGTGACGAAGTTACTAACAGCTTCACCACCAGAAGTCATGGTTCATCAGAAGAAGTTCCTCCTATCCCCGAAGAAACCTGGGATACATTAGGAGAACCAAGTGGAAAATTTGACTACATGGTGAAATACTCCGCTCCTGAAAGCTCAAAAATCTCTCTTGAAGACATTATTCCAACTGGATGGAACATTGATTATGAGTACCTCACTCAGCCAAAAGAGATATACAAACCTTGCTATTCATCATCAGCGTCTGGTGAAGTCATCATTGAGAATTATATCCCCAAGTCACCTTCCGAGGCTACAGATCTAGAGTATACATACCTAGTCAACGCCATCTTAGGAGAAGAGCAATACCAAAATACAAAAAAGGATGATCTCGAAAGTGTCTCCGACAACGAGTCTCTCTATTCAGAAGATTGGAAGTTTCCTCAAAAGAAAATCCGACGTACTCCACTTGGAAATGGGTATGCTCCCACCGCTCAGTCTGCTGAAGTAGAAGAAGATTGTCCGAGTGTTACAAAGACAATGGTTGGTAAATCAAGACCTGCCACAGGCCAACTCAAACCTAAGGTGCTAGACTACATAGTGCACAATGAGGTTCGCCACTATTGGACGTTTGTTGAAGTTTCGACTGTTATTCGCACTCCTAAGTAGGAACTTTCACCCTTATTTTGTCCTCTCACCATAGCCCATGGTGAAGAGATGTTTCATAGGGCTTTGCATTTTACTATTTCTTAGGAAAATGTCCCTCTTTGCTTCGCCCAAAGCAATAGAGTTTTGTTTTATAGGGTCTTTGTTTCAAGAAATGACTGTCGATAAATAAAAATGTTATTTTGTTCCTTCGTTAGTTTTTCCCTTTTCTTTTTTTCGGAAATTGGTAATCCTAAAAAAAAACCCTTAGAAAACATCAAAACATTCCATTAACTGCATACACCGAGTCTTCCCTCGTTGTCTAAATAAAACTTATCACACATATGCAGATTAATCATAAAATACCCCGTTGAAACGTGCGATCGTATGACTTCTCCAAGCTTTGGGTTTCCTGTATTCGAGGCAGAGGAAGAAGAAGACGAAGAAATATCAAAGCAAATTTCTCAGTTACTTCAACAAAGGGAAGAGGCCATTCAGCCATACAATGAGCCTCTAGAGATCATTAACCTTGGAGCTTCACTCAGTTCAGAGATCAGAGAGAGTTTGATACAACTGCTCAAAGAATTCTCAGATGTCTTCGCTTGGTCCTATCAAGATATGCCAGGGTTGGATACCAGTATAGTGGAGCATCACTTGCCATTGAAATCAGAATGCCCTCCGGTTAAGCAAAAACTAAGAAGGACTCATCCGGAGATGGCCATGAAAATCAAAGAAGAAGTTCAAAAGCAAATCAGTGCTGGTTTCCTTGTCACTTCAGAATACCCTCAAAGGTTATCTAACATTGTTCCCGTTCCTAAGAATGACGGAAAAGTCCGCATGTGCGTCGACTATAGAGATTTGAACAAAGCTAGCCCTAAGGATGACTTTCCTCTACCACATATTGACATGTTGGTTGACAGTACAGCAAAATCCAACATTTTCTCATTCATGGACGGATTTTTGGGATACAACCAAATCAAAATGGTACCTGAAGATATGGAGAAAACAACTTTCATCACCCCCTGGGGAACGTTCTGCTACCGTGTTATGCCTTTTGGACTAAAGAACGTAGGGGCAACTTATCAAAGAGCCATGACTATACTTTTCCACGACATGATGCACAAGGAAGTGGAAGTTTATGTGGATGACATGATTTCCATATCAGAAAATGAGGAAGATCATATACGGAATCTGACAAAGTTATTTCAACGCTTACGGAAGTTTCAGCTTCGCCTGAACCCCAACAAGTGTACCTTTGGTGTCTGCTCAGGAAAACTCCTTGGTTTCATTGTCAGCAAACGAGGAATTCAAGTAGATCCAGAAAAAGTCAAGGCAATTCAAGAAATGCCTTCACCCAGAACCGAGAAACAAGTTAGAGGATTTCTTGGACGTCTGAATTACATCTCGAGATTCATATATCTCATGACAGCAACTTGTGCTCCAATTTTCAAACTTCTACGGAAAAATCAAGGTTGCGTCTGGACAAACGATTGTCAGAAAGCGTTCGACAGCATTAAGGAATATCTGCTCGAACCACCCATCTTGTCTCCTCCAGTGGAAGGAAGACCTTTGGTTATGTACTTAACCGTCTTAGAAGACTCCATGGGTTGTGTCCTTGGACAACAAGACGAAACGAGAAGAAAAGAGCATGCCATTTATTACCTGAGCAAGAAATTCACCGACTGTGAATCCCGCTACTCCATGCTCGAGAAAACCTGTTGTGCTTTAGCCTGGGCTGCCAAGCGTCTTCGCCAGTACATGATTCGGCATACTACTTGTTTGATCTCCAAGATGGATCCAATCAAGTACATCTTTGAAAAGCCTGCCTTAATTGGGAGAATTGCCCGTTGGCAGATGCTGCTATCAGAATATGACATTGAGTATCACGCACAGAAAGTCGTGAAAGGGAGCATCCTAGCTGAACACTTGGATCACCACCCACTCAATGATCATGAATCAATCAAATTTGACTTTCGGGACGAGGACATCATGTACCTCAAGATGAAAGATTACGACGAGCCACTACCAGATGAAGGACCTGAGATAGGATCCTAATGGGGCCTAATCTTTGATGGAGCCGTCAATGCTTATGGACGAGGAATTGGGGCAATCATTGTTACCCCTCGAGGTACCCATATTCCATTTACCGCCAGATTAAATTTCAAGTGCACAAACAATGAGGCCGAATATGAAGCTTGCATCATGGGTCTCGAAGAAGCCGTGGATCTAAGAATCAAACACTTGGATGTATATGGAGATTCTGCTTTGGTCATTAATCAAATCAAAGGAGAATGGGAAACATGCCAACCTGGGCTAATCCCTTACAAAGACTACGCAAGAAGATTGTTACCATTCTTCGACAGGGTAGATTTTCATCACATTCCTCGTGAAGAAAATAACTTGGCTGATGCATTAGCCACACTCTCTTCCATGATTAGGATAAATCATTGGAATGACATTCCTCGAATCGATGTCATGCGCATAGAAAGGCCCGCTCATGTTTTCACAGCAGAAGCAATCATCAACGACAAACCGTGGTATCACGACATCAAGAACTTTCTTCAAAAGCAAGAGTACCCTCTTGGGGCGTCAAAGAAAGATAGAAAGACTTTGAGAAAGTTAGCTGGCAGATTCTTCCTGAATAAAGATGTTCTGTACAAGAGAAATTTTGACATGGTTCTGCTCAGATGCGATGACAGAAACGAAGCAGAAACACTCATGAGAGAAATACATGAAGGTTCCTTTGGTACTCACACCAATGGACACACCATGACAAGGAAAATACTGAGAGTAGGATATTATTGGCTGACGATGGAATCAGATTGCTACCAGTATGCAAAGAGGTGTGACAAATGTCAGATCTACGCCGATAGAATTCATGTGCCACCATCTCTTCTCAATATACTCTCTTCCCCTTGGCCTTTCTCCATGTGAGGAATCGACATGATTGGAATGATCGAGCCAAAAGCGTCCAACGGACATCGCTTCATCTTGGTAGCCATAGACTATTTCACCAAGTGGGTCGAAGCAGCTTCATATGCAAACGTTATAAGACAAGTTATCGTCAGGTTTATTAAGAATCACATCATCTGTCGCTACGACATTCCTAGAAAGATAATCACTGACAATGGGTCAAATTTTAACAACAAAATGATGAAGGAATTTTGTGAAGAATTCAAGATTGAACATCACAACTCATCTCCTTACAGACCAAAGATGAATGGAGCTGTAGAAGCAGCTAACAAAAACATCAAGAGAATCATTCAGAAAATGGTCATCACTTACAAAGGTTGGCATGAAATGCTCCCGTTTGCTCTTCATGGTTACCGTACATCTGTACGCACTTCGACTGGAGCAACTCCTTTCTCCCTTTGTATATGGCATGGAGGCAGTCCTACCCATAGAGGTTGAGATCCCGTAAATGAGAGTCTTGATGGAGGCAAAATTAACAGAAGCCGAGTGGTGTCAAAACAGATTCGATGAGTTGAACTTAATCGAAGAAAAGCGCATGGCAGCTTTATGCCACGGACAGCTATATCAACAAAGAATGAAGAAAGCTTTCGACAAAAAGATTCAACCTTGCAAAATCAAGGAAGGCGACCTTGTACTGAAAAAGATTCATTCTTTTCTCACAAATTCCAGGGGCAAATGGACTCCCAATTATGAAGGCCCATACGTGGTCAAGAGAGCTTTCTCGGGAGGAGCCTTAATACTCACGACTATGGATGGAGAAGAACTCACCCGTCCTGTGAACGTCGACGCAGTCAAGAAATACTTCGCCTAAATAATTAAAAGAACAGCTCGCTAAGTTGAAAACTCGCAAAGAGTGACTTAGGCAAAAAAGAGCGTCTCGGTGAATCGAAAACCCGAAAGGGCGATTCAGGTAAAAGTTAGAGACATAAAAAATATATAATCAATCCCGGAAGACTTAAAACCCGAAAGGGGTAGTCTACGCAAAAGTAAGGGATATATGGCAAGTAAATGTGTTCAGGACAAACTTGATCATTCAGAAAATCCATAGCGGAGTATTCATCATCAGTAGGTCATCTTCTACGAAGTACGAATACAACGCGATTCAGAGTGGAAGGGAAAGATAATGGTCGTCACGTTTCATCGTAGCCCTTCTCCCAAAAAAATTTCCAATTTCCAACTTTGTAAATACTCCATGGAATCAAGCCTTCGGCTGATTACCATTCCATAAATAATAATTTGAGCCTTGTGCCTTTTCTTTGCAATCGAGTCTTATTCAGTTTCTTAAATGCGTTTTTAGTTTTGATAGTCGTTTTCTTGAAACAAAAGTTTTTGAAAATAAAATGAATTTACTTGCAAAATAGAGGTGAAATTTCTTTCTAAAGTTTGCAAACAATAGGAAGAACGCCAATAGTTGCTCCGAGAACGGTCGAGACTCCGGGAACAAGTTCTCCCATGAGGTCGCTTTGCGAACATCTCCCAAGGACGGGTCTTCACTTCAAATCATATCACTTCAAACAGCGGACAACCGACGACCCGGTATCCCCAACGGAGTGCAAGCTACATTTTTCAAGAAGAAGACATCTTCTGATCAACAACATTCAAGTCATATCATAGGATTTCACATCCGCGACAATTCTATCCATATTCACTTCACATTTTATAATCATCATAGCATTCATATCATCATATGTCTGCATAGTTAATACCGTCTAGCTAGGCTTTAATCATGCTATTGCCCAAGTCACGGGGACCTCAATTCGAGTTTCCCCGACAAGTCGACAAAGTGCAGTCTTCTGCATAAGGACGGTTCATACACTGGGATTTCCCCAAAGAGGTTATGATCGGAAAAATAGCAAGTGTACTATTTTCACCGATGTAGTAATAATGGGTTTTACCCCAAGTATCGATCACGAGGATTGCGTAGGAAACACAAGTTATTTAAGTCAATTAAACAAAAGAGCAAATAGGTGTTTTGTTATAATGCAATAAGTAAATTTAAATAACAGAAATAATAAAAATAAGCTGAAATAAAAGTTTGACTTTTTAGATGTAATTTGAGGTAATGCCAGGGTAGGTGTTTAATCTTCCTTATAATGACTCTGTAAAAAGATCTCTTCAACAAGTTCATAGACTGCAACTATTTGTTCTTAAGGGTGTTTCCCTAAGTCCTTAGTGGAAAGCCTTTTGGTTTGCAATCCTATTGCCTAAGTCCTTAGAAACAAAGGTTTGCAAACCAAAGATGTAAATAATCAAGAATGTTCAAATAACCTTTCGATATCCCTAGTCCTAGGTGATAACTACTAGATCAAATTATTTAAAAACCTTAACAACCGTAGTCCTACAAATTGTTAACCGTAGATCAATCTTTGTTTTTCCGACAAAGAAGGCATAAAAACATTAAACAATCAAATTGCATAAAACTAATACTTGATTGAAGAAATACGGAATTCAAAAGTCATTACAATTCAAATCAGGGACACCCCCTGGCATTGGGGGGTTTAGCCTCTCATAATATTCAAGAAACCAAAATCAGAAAGTTTAGACATTTACAAAAGATTAGGAGAACTCTGATCTTCAATGGTTTCCACCGTTGAATCTCTTCGTCTTCCACCACCTTGATAACGCTATCTTGCTCTCCTCTGGAATTCTTTCGTACCATCAAAAGTCCTCTTCCCCTTGTCTCTCAAGCTTCTTTTAATCCCTCTAGGTTTTCAGATTTCCGCCACAATGCCCAAACTGCCCCCGGACTTTAAAAATTGGAAAAACCACAAATTTAGAAATCCTGCCCGCACCGCTGACACTGCCGTGTCCCTTGACACGGGCAGACCGTGTCCGCTTCTGGTCTGGGAGATAAATTCTTCTTGAGGCCTGACACGGCCGTGTCAGGTGGCACGGTCAGACCGTGTCCGCCTCTGCCCATATGCTTTTTCCTTGCTTTTTGCTTCTTTCTTCACATCTTTTGGCCACGCGATCTTCCATCACTCTGAAGCTAACCTGAAACCATTACCAAACGAGATCAAAAGCACCTAATTGACAATGAAAACGACATAAAAATACATTGCTCATAAAATAACTAGAATTAGATGAATTAAAGAAAAACACTTAAAAACAACCACAAAGTGTTACCAAGAATGGCGATCTTATGCCGAATGTATGACGAAATTAAGTAGAAATGGTGACCGATCACAACTCCAAACTTATCTCATTGCTTGTCCTCAAGTGATGCAAGAGATCAAACAGAGGTCACCTTAAACTTTTCTTTTCCACAACATAGTCGATGTCTTTCGCAACTTACTTCTCTTTCTTGATTAGGCGTTCGGACTTATCGAACCTTGTTGTCCATCACACTTCACAACAGAGTGTATTTCACCTGCAAACTTTTCACACTTCTCACATTGTCTCTCGGGGTTAGAGTGCTTTTCGCTCAACATCACGATATGCAATATCAACCCTTGACTTTGCATGCATCCTACTTTCACTACACAAAGAGAATTCACACACTTTTGAGGACTTTTTAGGTTGTAACGGGGCTGAGGTGAAAGGAAGGATAAACAAGAGATTGATATGCAAATGGTTTATGAACTAGCACTTATGTTATTTTTCTTGTCTTTGTGTTCGATTTTGTGTGAGGGGGTTTCTTCTTAGACTCTCCTTTTTACCTAATTACCGGGTAATCAACATCGTTCGAGTCTTTCAAATCTTTTTAGGCAAGTGTTTCAAACTATTTTTTTCTTTTTTTTTTCTTGTGCTTTACACACTTTTCTTTTTTTTTCATATATCACTTGTGTCGCGGGCGAAAAATCGTTTTGTTCCTCTTTTTTGTGGGATGAGACACCTGATGCCTTCTTTGGGCTCGAGTGCTCATAAAAAATGATTTTTCTTTTGTATCGACCAAACTTTTTATTATTTCCAAAGGAGGAAAAGGAAAAAAGCTGCAATAACCTAAAAGTGAGGGGAGATCTTGGGTAAGAGGGTTGGTTATACGAAGGGAAGGTATTAGCACCCAACGTATCTATAGTACTCTATAGGTTTCTTTGCTTTGTTTTTCATTCCATGTTATTGAGAGGTTCTTGTGAAATAGGTGGGACCTAAGGTGTTTGTTTGATTATGCTCGCAAAGATCATCGCGATCCTCTGCATACATATCCCTTAGAGGGAATCAGAGCATCTGTAGCTCGGGGTCTACGGGTGCTAAGGTTTGAATGGTTTTTTTTGTTTTGTTTTGCTCGCCAAGGATCGACCTTGTGCCTACGTATTCTCAAAGGGATGTTGAGAAAGTCAGAGCAATCGTAGTTCCCACTTATGCTAGTGGAAGCAAAGGAAAATAGACAAATGTCGTCTAAATGCTAGATGTATCTAATCTATATCATCACATACATCTGTTTGATTTTTGTTTGAAATTCTTTTCATTATAAGCCCGGGGCCATGCCACTTAGGGTGCTTAGAATGATAAAGATGTTTTTGTTTAACCAGCCTTGTGGCAAAAGTTTCAATGAAGTCAGCCTTGTGACAAAAACTTTGATTAATCAGCCAGCCTTGTGGCAAAAGTTTCAATGAAGTCAGCCTTGTGACAAAAACTTTGATTAATCATCCAGTACGGTGGTAAAACAGTTTGATTGATTAGCCAGCCTTGTGGCAAAAAAGTTTGATTGATTAGCCAGCCTTGTGGCAAAAAGTTTGATTGATTGATTGTTTGTGATGATATATAAGAGATACTCCTAGCATAGAGATGAAAAATGTCTAATCTCCTAGGGTATTTGGTTTTGGATATTGGGGGATGCTTATAAGAAGCCCGTGGGTCCTTGTACGAAGCCCAAGAGGAGGCTATCCGAGGGTCCTTGCATTGTAAGCCCAAGAGGAGGCTATGGGAGGGACAATCCAGGGTCCTTGCATTGTAAGCCCAAGAGGAGGCTATGGGAGGGTCACTCGTTTGTACAAAGCCCAAGGGGAGGCGTGGTATAGTTGGTTTGAGCTCTTAGAGCGATTTCACCGGGAAACCATACTCTATGTCCTAACCTAAACTAGGGAGATTCTTTGCACGAAGCCCAATAGGAGGCTATGGGGAACCTAGTGTTGTACTAAGTTGAACAAGTATAATAACACAATCACACATATGAACAAGTACAAATAAATATGCACAAGTACATGAACAAGTATGAACAGTTATATGAACAGTTATATATGACAAAGTGTGTGTATATAATGGAGTTTATGAAGGAAATATACCTGTAAGCATGATCCGTTTGTATACACAGGGCTCGGGACTCACACTTGGGGAGAGGTTCATTTGAGTTTATTCAAAGCTATGTAAACAGGTATTTACAAAAGGGCTTGGGACTTATACCTACATGGAGGCCCATGATATTTTTGGGAAGATTTAAAGAAACCTTCATTTTTGGTTTGTATTTCAAAGTTAAAAAACAACTGATCGAGATATGTACAAAAGGCGTACAATGAAATACCTAATTTCATGTACTGGAGTGGGTATGTACAAAAGGGCTTGGGGCTTATACCTACATGGAGGCCCATGGTATATTGAAAAGTTTTGAAGTTTCTTTGAAGTTTTGTTGTTTTGAAAATGATTTGAAAATTGTTTGAAAAGATTTTATTTTGAAGAAGTTTTATGGTTTTGAAAACTGTACAAAAAGAAAAGAAATGGGACTTACACTCTCTAATATTCGAGAGGCCCCTGTTTTATTTTCATAAAACAGGGTGGATGGTTTGAAAAAGATGTGTGATTTGTTGTTAAAAAAACTGTTTGAAAGTTTTGGAAAAAAGTTTTCTGTACAAAGAAAGACGAAAGGGACTTATACTCTCTAATATTCGAGAGGCCCCACTTCGTTTTGAAAATCAATTGATCAATCAAAAAGTTTTAATCAAAAAGAAGTGGTTTATCGTTATGAAAAAGAATCGCGATCGCTCGTCTCAAAACGATTTGAATTTTGAAAGAAGTTAATTTAATCAATGATGAGCAAAAAGATTATACTTAATTAACACTTAGGTGATTAGGGTTTGCTTCAAAAAATATTTACAAGTGATTAAGTTTGAAAATCAAATGAAAAATAATATTTAAAAGTATTAAAAATACTTAAAAACAAGTCATTTTAAACTTAATTAAAAATATATTAAATGAATCTTTTTTTGTGATTTTTTTTTTTAATATTATCAAAATATGTATATTAAATAAAGAGTGTAAAAAAAAATGAAGTGAAAATAAAGAATTTTGATTGGTTAAATTAATTGGTGAAGTTTGTTAAAAATGAAAGAAAATAGGTTGCAAAAAAAATGGTTTTGTCTCCACTAGGGCTTGAACTCACGCCCTTATGTTCACCAGCCAAAACACTTGCCAACCCAGCTGCGCGCGCAGCTTGTTATTATAACTACCCCCTTTAGTTATATTTAAAAACGAACATTTGAAATTTCTGAACAGAAAAAGGCGCCAAGAACACATCCCCAATTTGATTTTGAAATTTCTGAAAACTGAACCAAATTGATCAAGTGAAGGGTCTATCTCACTCGGTTTTTTACAAGGATCATGATGGTGCCCTCATAATTCATTTATTTTTGCTCTAAGGTGATCAATTTTGTGATGAACACGAAGAACCCTAATATGACAAATCATTGTGAAATCGTGTATGATCATGATATGATGCAATTGATTGAGGGTTAATGATCCTCATAGGTGCAGAAACAAGATGGTATATCAATATTTCATTTATGATGCGTGCATGATAGAGTTTGAAGTTCATGAGCACTTACCTCAAAAACGGCCAAACTGAGAATTGAATTCTGCAAATGAGGAGTTCCAGTTGTTGTTTCTTGATCTGGACAGCATCAGTGGACCTTATGGAAGGTGTTTGAATGCCTGGAATGAATTGAAAACCCCTGGACCAGTTGGTGATGCTCGATCTGCAGTAGGACTCAAGTGAGGATCAAGCTTGATGATTTTGGAGTTACAGGTCAGGGAGGATGATTGGGATAGCTCACATATGCTATATAGGATGTGTTAGAAGCATTAGTTTGGACAGAAATGAGCTTGTGTGAATTTTGGCATGATAAGGCTCATTTCATGTTCATATGGAGGTTGAAAAGTGAATCTGAGTTTTGGGGTGATTTGGGGTGTGTGAGTGGATCAAACACATCACATTTGATGTTTATGAGATGTTAGAACCCTCACTTTGGCCATAACTTCAAAGATTTAGAGGTTGAGAATTTTACCTCTTTGAAACTTAAGAAACTTGCATTCTAAGAAAGAAGAGAGAAAACCTATAATTGTGAGGTTTTGGTGTGAATTGAAGAGTGATTTAAACCTCTATTTATAGGCCAAGGATTCTGAACTCCAAGCTTTGCAACTTGCTTCAAGAAGTGATGATTTGGCTTAAGGGATAAAGTGGAATCTTTCACATTAAATGCAAATGGTTAAAGTAACTAAACCATGGTTATTTTGGCCAAGCTTCTTATCCCTTTCCTATCTGATCTTAAACCAGAAAATATCATTCAATCATTGCTTTGGTGTGTCATTACTTGCATTATTTGGCAAATTGGTTCATAACTTTGCAAAAATGGCTTGAAATTTCAAGTGAAATGGTCACTAATGTCAAAATTCAAAACCATAGCTACACTCCATATTTTTTCATGCTCTTGGACATTTTGGAAAGCTCATATTACACACTTCAAAAGCCTAGTTGAAAGTTTCTTCAAGATCCTTAAGGAAGTGGGTGAAAAAGTTCCATGAACTTTGAAGAAAATGAAGTTTTAAGTGAAATTTTCATAAGATACCAACTTTGAAGCTCCATATCTCTTAAATGGTTGATCTTATGGAAAAAAATTATATGTGTCAAAGTTGTTTATTGGATCAAAATCTACAACTTTCATGTTGGAAGTTTTTTTCAGTTTGTAGGTGAAATTTTGAGTTATTCCCCTCCAAAGTTTGGAAAAAACCATGAAAAACACTTAGAAAAATTTCTAAGTATGAAAAGTCAAACTTTTGACTTTTTGATTCTTGATTGATTTTCTTGATTTCTCTTGATCAAATGACTTCATATATCATATATTAATGATTTAAAACTTCAAAAGTCATGGTTGACCCAATTTCCCCAAAAGTCAATGGTGATCTTGTACAGTTGACTTTTTCAGACGAATCGCGTTTCTGGAGTTTTCAATGAAACAGGCTATCCTCATCAAATGAATGGTATGAATGGATCACATTGAAGCATTAGAGGATATTGAGCCATGGTTTGAGTTGTGGCACCATGTCCTGATTAAAAAGTCAGTTGTTCAGTGAATTAGGTCAAAACCCTAATTGTCGACCTGATGAAATTGATGACTGTGGACCTTGAATTGAGATGTAATCTCCATGGTATGTTGTTATAGGGATTATTTGAGGATGATTGAAACCTTTGATTGACTTCCTGGGGGTTTTTAGGGTTTCCCAAATGTGATCCCTGATTTTAGTCCCTGATAGTTCCAAAACCCTGATCTGAGGATTTGTCTGATCAATCTTTGTGTAGGAGATGTTATGAGCCAATGGATTAGGTCAAAATGATGCACTTGAGGTCTTGATATCATGTCCCAAGCCATTAGGTCAAATTCTGAGCAAAAGTCAGGAGTGTGCTGTCTTCAGTCAAAACCCTAATTCAGTCGATTCAAAGCTGTTGAGCTTGCTGAAATGAATCTCTGAGGACCAAATGTTGATTATTGATGAAGATGATTCATTTGAGATGAAGGGAGAACAAAACCCTAATTGACTGTTGCTTGTACTGATGAGTGATCTCTTGTTTAAACCCTGCTGAGTCACAAGTAGCAAACACAAGCTATGCAATTTGTTAGAGATGCAAATGGTGCATATGCAAATGATATGAGGTGGTATCTTAGGTCAAAAATTGGGGTATGACAGATGCCCCTATTTAAGTTTCTTCAACCTGAGACATGAAGATTGAAAATCTTCGTTTTGATAGGGTAGAAGAGACTTAAATATCAGAAGACGCAAATTTTGGACCTAAGATACCAAAATTGCGAATGATGCGAGGATATCTTTACCGAGGGATATCAAACTGACTCCACTGGGGAAAAGAGATCGGGAAGGATGTCTCAATCCGTTTTAGGAAGAGAATCCGTTTTGTCTTTTCGGGAAAGCAAATGTATGTTTCACCGGGGAATGATAGCTTTGTAAGAAAAGCTTACCTATCAACATTATCGACTATCAGCATGGGGATAGACTTGTTTAATAATGCGAAGGTGGAAGGTATGAAACTGTATTACCGACTATCAGCATCGTGATAGACTTGACAAGGTAAAAAGAGTTTCAAAGGTTCGGTTAATATTACCGACTATCAGCATTGTGATAGATATGTTAATAATATAACCAGAACAAAAAGGGTTACCGACTACCAGCCTCGTGATAGTGGTTTTGAAGACATGATCAATTATCAGCCGAGTGATAAAATGATTCTGGAGACTTTGTTAGGGGAATTACTGGTTATTCAGCCTTGTGAACAGTAATAAGGCCCTGATCGTCAAATGATCTTCATGATTGATTTCCTTGAGAGGAAATTTCTTTTGAAAGAGACATAAGCCGCTCAGATGACGAGGCTATTGCTTATTGTCTATTTTTTCACGACTCTGTTTGAGGAATCGGAATTTGGATCTTTGGTAAAGACAAGGTCCTAACCAAGAATGAATTGGAAAGAGACAGTCAAACAAGACTTTGTACCCATGAGGAATGAACTCGAATGGGTATTTTCTCCTTTGTTTTGAGAGGAGAAACTAAAGCAACCTTCTTCCACGAGAAATGATCTCAGTGGGGAACTAGAGAAAGAATATGTTATTTCTGCTTATGGGTGACAACCTACTGGAGAGATGACACGCCCATACTTGTTTCTTTTTCTTTTCTTTCTTCTTTCTTTTTTTCTTTTTCTTCTTTTTTTTTCCTTTTCTTTTTTTGGGATAGATATATCCTGAACAAGTGAATATTGAAAAATGCAAGAATGCATAAATGATGCAAATATGTATGAATGATGAATGTCATGAATGTAGCATGTATGCTGACGATACTGACAGACAGAGGAGTATATACTGGAGAAGGACCGACGTCGCAATACAACCAGATACTTGGTTAATGTTCTTCAACACGGTGTAGATAACACAGGTGATGAATGGTGTTGCGTGCTTTAAACTTCTCTGGGGAAGATAAGCATCTTTTCTTATTGAGATGGAAGAACCTCCTCACTGGAGATGGAAAATCTTCTTCACTGGGGATAAAAGAGCTTCTTCACCTCGAGGGATAATTGCTTCAAGGATTCTTTTCTGGGACAAGAATACCGTTGTCTCAACAAATTTTTTAGGGAGAATCCTTTTGTTCATCCTATGGAGACGACTGCTGATGTTCCTTCCGTTGTTCACAACTCAAAGGAAAATTTCGCTTTTATTTTGAAAAAGAAAAGTGAAGTAAATTCATTTAAAACTTATTTTTTCTTTTTTTGTTTCAAAAGTGAATAACACAATTAAAGCGTCATTTTGAAAGCTAAAAGAAATTAGAGATTGCAAACAAATGGGCACAAGGCTCAAATTTATTTAATAGGATGGTAATCAGCTAAAGGCGTGATTCCATGGAGTATTTACAAAAGTTGGAAATGGTAATTTATGCGGAAAGGGCTACATTGAAAGCAATAACCACTATTCCTTTTAAACAACTTTGAGTTACAACTGTGCTTGTCGCTTCAGATTGGCGATGATTTGATTGAAGATCCTTCGATGAAGTACAGACTCTTCAGGTGACGAAGTATGTACTGATGCAGTTACTTTGTCATAAATCCCTAATTTTTGCCTAGATTGCCCTTTCAGGTTTTCAATCTACCAGGATGAAATTTTTCTGTTTATTGTCTCTAATTTTTGCCTGGACCGCCCTTTCAGGTTTTCAGTCCACCGAGACGCTCATTTTTGCCTAAGTCGCCCTTTGCGGGTTTTCGACTTACCGAGCTGTTCTTTTGTTCTTTTTAGACAAAGTATTTCTTGACTGCATCAGCGTTCACAGGATGTGGGAGTTCATCACCATCCATGGTTGCAAGAGTCATGGCACCGCCAGAAAATGTTCTTTTGACAACATACGGGCCTTCGTAATTAGGAGACCATTTGCCCCTAGAATCTGGTTGAAAAGACAAGATCTTTTTAAGCACGAGGTCGCCTTCTTGAAATTCACGAGGTCGAACCTTTTTGTTGAAGGCGTGTTTCATCCTTGCTTGGTATAACTGTCCATGGCATAGAGCAGTCATACGTTTTTCTTCGATTAAGTTCAACTGATCGTATCTGTTTTGACACCATTCAGCCTCTGATAACTTAGTCTCCATGAGGACCCTCATTGATGGGATTTCAACTTCTACGGGGAGCACAGCTTCCATGCCGTATACTAGAGAAAAGGGAGTTGCCCCTGTTGAAGTACGCACTGAAGTACGGTACCCATGTAAAGCAAATGGCAGCATTTCATGCCAGTCTTTGTAAGTGACGACCATTTTCTGGACAATCTTCTTAATGTTCTTGTTGGCAGCTTCAACGGCGCCGTTCATTTTTGGTCTGTAAGGAGAAGAGTTATGATGCTCAATCTTGAATTCCTCACACAGTTCTTTCATCATCTTGTTGTTCAAGTTTGAACCATTGTCAGTAATGATCTTGCTGGGAACACCATATCGGCAAATGATGTTGTTCTTGATAAACCTCACAACCACTTGTCTTGTAACGTTGGCGTACGATGCTGCTTCGACCCATTTGGTGAAGTAATCAATAGCTACCAAGATGAAATGATGACCGTTTGAAGCTTTCGGTTCGATCATTCCGATCATGTCGATACCCCACATGGAGAAAGGCCATGGAGATGAGAGAACGTGGAGTAGAGTCGGTGGCACATGGATCTTATCTGCGTAGATCTGGCACTTGTGACATCTCTTCACGTGTTTATAACAGTCAGATTCCATTGTCAACCAATAGTATCCTGCTCTTAAGATCTTTTTGGACATTGCATGCCCATTTGAATGAGTTCCAAAGGACCCTTCATGCACTTCATGCATTAACATGTCTGCTTCGTGTCTATCCACGCATCTGAGCAAAACCATGTCGAAGTTTCTTTTGTATAGCACATCTCCGTTCAGGAAGAAACTGCCAGAAAGTCTCCTTAGAGTTTTCTTATCTTTGTTTGATGCCCCAAGTGGGTACTCTTGAGTTTGAAGGAAGCGTTTGATGTCGTGGAACCACGGTTTATCATCGATGACTGCTTCAGTTGCAAACACATAGGCGGGCCTTTCAAGGCGCGTAATTCTAACTGTAGGCATATCGTTCCAATGATTGACTTTGAACATGGAAGATAGAGTAGCCAAGGCGTCTGCCATTCGATTCTGATCTCGAGGTATATGATGCAATTCAACCTTGTTGAAGAAAGTCAACAGACGTCTTGCATAATCTCTGTAAGGAATCAAGCCAGGGTGGTAAGTTTCCCACTTGTCTTTGATTTGGTTGATCACAAGGGCTGAATCTCCATATATGTCGAGGATCTTGATCCTTAAGTCAATGGCTTCTTCGAGACCCATGATACAAGCTTCATATTCTGCGATGTTGTTGGTGCAATCAAATAGCAATCTGGCGGAGAATGGGATATGAGTACCCTTGGGAGTGATGATGATTGCCCCAATTCCATTACCAAAAGCGTTTACTGCTCCATCGAAAATTAGGCCCCATCTTGATCCAGGCTCAGGACCTTCTTCAGGTAACGGTTCGTCACAATCTTTCATTTTCAAGTACAAGACATCTTCATCAGGAAAGTCAAACTTGAGAGATTGATATTCATTAATTGGTTGATGCGCCAAGTGATCGGCGAGAATGCTTCCTTTGACCGCTTTTTGAGCACGGTATTCAATGTCATATTCGGATAACAGCATTTGCCATCGGGCAATCCTTCCTGTTAATGCAGGCTTTTCAAAGACATACTTGATCGGATCCATTTTGGAGATTAACCAAGTAGTATTGTTGATCATGTATTGGCGGAGACGTTTTGAAGCCCAAGCCAAAGCACAACATGTTTTTTCGAGCATGGAGTAACGAGACTCACAGTCTGTGAATTTCTTACTCAAGTAATAGATGGCATGCTCCTTCTTACCGGTTTCATCTTGCTGTCCAAGCATACAACCCATGGATTCTTCCAATACGGTAAGGTACATAATTAGTGGTCTTCCTTCAACTGGAGGAATCAATATTGGTGGTTCTAACAGGTACTCTTTGATACTGTCGAACGCTTTCTGGCAATCTTCAGTCCATACAACCCCTTGATCTTTGCGGAGAAGCTTGAAAATTGGCCCACAAGTAGCAGTCATTTGAGAGATGAATCTGGAGATATAGTTCAATCGTCCGAGAAATCCTCTTACTTGTTTTTCAGTCTTTGGTGCAGGCATCTCTCGAATAGCTCTGACTTTGTCGGGATCTACTTCAATACCTCTTTGGCTGACAATGAAACCCAAGAGTTTTCCAGATCTAACCCCAAAAGTACATTTGTTAGGATTCAAGCGAAGCTGATATTTCCTTAACCGTTGAAACAACTTCAAAAGGTATTCAATATGTTATTCTTCTGTGCTGGACTTGGCTATCATGTCGTCCACATAAACTTCAATTTCTTTATGCATCATGTCATGAAAGAGAGTAGTCATTGCCCTTTGGTAAGTTGCGCCTGCATTCTTCAATCCAAACGGCATCACTTGGTAGCAAAAGGTACCCCATGGGGTGATGAAAGATGTCTTCTCCATGTCTTCAGGAGCCATCTTGATCTGATTATAACCGGAGAACCCGTCCATGAAGGAAAAGACGTTGAACTTAGCAGTGTTATCAACCAACATGTCGATATGTGGTAATGGAAAGTCATCTTTTGGACTGGCCTTGTTCAAGTCACGGTAGTCAACACACATTCTAACTTTGCCATCTTTCTTCGGAACTGGCACTATGTTGGCCAACCATTGAGGATATTCAGAGGTGACTAGAAAACCTGCGTCGAGCTGCTTTTGAACTTCCACTTTGATCTTGTTAGCCATATCAGGGTGAGTCCTTCGCAATTTCTGCTTAACCGGCGGACATTCTGGCTTCAATGGCAAGTAATGCTGAACAATATTGGTATCCAACCCAGGCATGTCTTGGTAGGACCAGGCAAACACGTCAACATATTCTTTGAGAAGGTCTGTTAACTTACTCTTGATATCAGCATCAAGCAGCGATCCAATGGTCAACTCTTTTTTGTCTTCTTCAGAACCCAAGTTGATCTTTTCTAAAGGCTCTTTGTGAGGCAGAATGGTTCTTTCCTCGTGCTTAAGTAATCGAGAGATCTCGTCCGGGATCTCCTCTTCTTCCTCTTCTTCGGCTTCGAACACAGGAAACTCAAAGTTGGGAGAGGGCATAGGGTTATTGCATTCAATGGGTTTATCAATAGTAAATCTGCACATGTGATTTATATCTATTTCAGAAAATTTATTAATGCAGGAGTGTATGCAGATTTTTTTTTTTGAAAAAGTTTTTTTTATTTATTTTTTTATTTCATTTTGGTTTTTTAGGATTACCATTTCCAAAAAAAAAGCAAAAATAAAACATATAATGTAGGGAATTCAAAATGACACTTTATTTATGATTCATTTTTGAAACAAAGCCCTAAACACAAACTCATTTGTCTTGGGCAGGACAAAGAGGGAAACTTTTAAAACAAAGCCCTATACACAAAGTTATTTGGGCGGAACATTTAAAAGCAAAGCCCTATAAAACATCTCTCTGCTTTGGGCAAGGCAGGAGGTCAAAATAACAGCGAGGTGATTACTTTGAGCGGCGAACAACATTCGGAACGTCGACAGCCTTCCAGTAGCAACGAACTCCTCTGTGCATTATGTATTCAGGAAAATTCTCCCCAGAGTTATCTTCAGTATTGACATTGACCGCTGGTCGAGCAGGATTTGAAGGTCCTGTTTTGTCACCTTTGTTCTTTGTAGAGTTGAAACGGTCTTCTTCCACCTCTTGAAGAGCATAAGACGAGTCACAATCCTCAGAATTTTCAGGATGTATTTCCCAGTCTTCGGGATGAAGAGACTCATTGTCAGCGACACTTTCTGAGTCAGTTGCGGGACCATCTTCCCCTTCATCTTCAAAAATGGCATTTATGTGATAGTAACCATCTTCAGGATTATAAACCTTGGCAGATGCATTGAAGCTGAAATCTTCAGTAATTTCAGGCTGCTGAGAAAATTGACAGGGCTGATAAGCCTCTTCTGGTTGACTATTGCATTCAAAGGAATCTCCCCATCCAGTTGGTTGGATATCCTCAATCGCAATCTTTGAACTTTCAGGTGCAGTGTATTTCACCATATAATCAAATTTTCCACTTGGTTGTCCTAAGGTATCCCAAATTTCTGCAGGAATAGGCTCAGTTTCTTTGCCTTTGGATTTCTGTGACGGAGGATATGGTTCTTCCTGAGATATGTATCCCGAGTCATTAAGATAACATTTCCATTCTTCTTCAGGATCGGGTAAACCTTCTTCGATGCATTCTTTGATAAGGACATTAACCTCTTGAGGAATTGGGTTAAGGAATCCTCCACTAATGAATATTTCTTTGATCGGACGAAGGGTTTCATCCTTCTTGGTGCAGTTTGAGAATGTTGGTGAACATCCGAGACCTGCTCTGGTTTCATTCTTGGTAGGGATCACAACTTGCCCCCAGCCAGTGGTAGTTCCATTTCTCACTACTTTTACTGCTTCTTTGTATGAAGAGATTGATGCTTTCTTCTTGGAAGATTCGTCTTCTAAAGAGAGACCTTGGAACTGAGTTCCTTCCACATCATCAGCACTTATGAAAGAGAAATTGGATAAATGGCTCACCATCAAGGCTTGTTCTCCACTTATCGTTACCAATTTTCCATTTGTTACAAATTTTAACTTCTGATGGAGCGTAGAAGTTACTGCCCCTGCTTCATGGATCCATGGTCGTCCTAACAGACAGCTATAAGCAGCTTGAATGTCCATGACTTGGAAAGTGATTTGAAATGTATGTGGACCAATTGTCATGGGAAGGTTGACTTCGCCGATAACAGATTTTCGCGATCCATCAAATGCTTTGACTACTACACCACTGAATTTCATAGGCATTCCTTGGTAAGACAAGCGAGCAAGAGTCGTCTTTGGCATCACATTCAAGGAAGATCCGGTGTCTACCAACACATTGGACAAAGAGTCTGACTGACAGTTCATAGAAATGTGCAAAGCAAGATTGTGATTTTTACCCTCCTCGGGGAGTTCTTCATCACAGAAGCTTAAATTGTTACAAGCTGTTATATTGGCTATTATCCCATCAAAGTGGTCAACAGTCACATCATGATCTACAAAAGCTTGATCTAAAACCTTCATCAGGGCTTCCCTGTGGGCTTCTGAGTTTAACAGCAATGAAAGTATTGAGATTTTTGAAGGAGTCTGCATAAGCTGATCCACAATCTTGTATTCACTTCTTTTGATAAGTTTCAAAATTTCGTCAAAGTCAGGATTGACATTGGTTCCACTAGATTGACCAACATCAATGTTTGTATTATTGACAGGAGTTTCCTCGGGATTTCCCACTGGTGTATTGACAGGATTTTGTCCGGTTGTAGGAACAACAGGCTGCTTTGGAGGTAGTGGAGTATACACACGTCCACTTCTTGTTACACGACTTACATCAGCAATGTTTACGACAGATGAAAGAGTAGGTAAAGGAACTTCTTGTCCATCCTTTATCATTGTGGCATTGTAGTTGTATGGAACTGCCTTGTCAGAGTCATAAGGAACAGGTCCAGGTAAACAGATGATCAAAGGAGCAATAGGAACCTTCGGCTTGTTGTAAGTAACTTCCATGCGCTCAGGCATGTTGAAATGAGGAACGATGACGTTAACTGTAGGCATTTCCGAGTTGATATCTGAGACTAAAAGCTCATGCGGATAGCATCCTATCATGTTAACTTCATTTTCATCCCTATTTCTGTAGATCTCAATAGTACCATTATCTAGCAAAACTTGGAGATCTCTTCTCACAATCGAACACCCGTGAGGATCCACACAACATATTTTACAGGAACCATAGTGATGCTGGCGAAAACTCGGCCCTCGACAGAGAGTGGCGTGCATTTGTACCAAATCAGCTCTTGAGAAATTGATATTATAGACTCGGTATGGACCAGGACATCCGTACACCATGTTCACAACATGCCCTCCATGATTGGGCAGCGGATTTGCTTGCACATTAGGATTCAAATTTCTGAAAGAGAGGAGATTAGACCTAACCAACCTCTGGACTTCATATTTCAAAGCTATGCAATGCTCAAGATCATGGCCAGGTGCTCCTTGATGATAAGGGCATGAGACCTCAGCTTTGTACCACCATGGGAGTTTCTCAGGTACGGGTGGTGGCGCTTTAGTTTGAACAAGACCTCTTTCAGTCAAAGCAGGGTACAACTCTGTGTAGGTCATTGGAATCGGATCAAACTGTGGAGCTCTTTGCACACGATTCTGATTATTGTTAAACTGCTGAGCCTGTGGTCGAGGCTGTTGTTGCTGAAACTGCGGGGTAAATCCCGGATTCGGTGCTGTGTTAACGACTGGCGCAATGGCAGCTACCTGTCGTTGACGATTGACATTTCCTCTTGGCTTTCCTTGGGACACCATGTCAACACTTTGTTCTTTCTTCTTTGGGAAACCACTTCCGAACTTTTTTGTTCCGCTTGAAGATCCACCTTCTTTAGTTAGACGTCCAGTTCGGACCCCTTCTTCTAGACGCATACCCATGTTTACCATTTCGGTGAAATCACTTGGAGCACTAGCAATCATGCGTTCATAATAAAACGGACTGAGAGTATTCAAGAATATCTTTGTCATCTCTTTCTCTTTTAATGGTGGATTAATCTGAGCAGCAGTTTCTCTCCATCGTTGGGCATACTCTTTGAAAGCTTCATGGTCTTTCTGAGCCATGGACCGAAGCTGATCTCTGTCTGGAGCCATATCCGAGTTATACTTGTATTGTCGGACAAAGGCCTCACCTAGGTCATTGAATGTTCGAATATTAGTGCTATCCAAGCCTGTGTACCACTTCAGTGCGGCACCAGTCAAACTGTCTTGAAAGTAATGGATAAGCAACTGATGATTATCTGCATAGGTAGACATCTTCCTGGCATACATCACAAGATGGCTTTGTGGACAAGAACTACCTTTGTACTTTTCAAAGTCTGGAACCTTGAACTTAGCAGGTATTTGTACACTGGGAACCAAACATAGCTCTTGGGCATTCTTTCCAAACAAATCTTTTCCACGGATAGCTTTAACTTCTAGCTGCATCTTGTTAAACTGCTCTTGGAGATCTTCTACAAGATTACGCTGATTCGTGCTATCACCTTGATCATGATAAATCTCATTTCCATCATAAGGAACAGTGTGAACCGTAGGGGTCGGAACTGTCATAGTGGGTTGAGAAAGTGCCATAGTGACTTGAGAAAAAGTTACCCCCTGATTTGGAGTGAACTGTGAACTTTGTGCAGCAGGCGCTTCAGTTGTGGATGTTTGAACCCCAGAGAAATTATGACGGAAACCTGTACCAAAGCTGAAAGGCGGGCCCCAACCTTCTGGCATGGAGAAAGATGGAATACCGAATGCAACTGTAGAAACCGGAGTAGTGACTTCAGATGTTACCGTCGCTTGGCTGTTAGGTGGCGGCGGCTGATTCTGTGCGGCCATTAAGGAGTCAACCAGAGTAGTGAGACTTTCCAACTTTTCCTGAAGAGTGGTCACTGTACCACGGAGCTCAATATTCTCTTGTTCAGAGTGTTCCATTACTCTTCTTCTGCTTGAACGAGTATTGTATCTGTGATCTGATTGCGAGCGTGGTCGAGAAACTTTGAGACGCGACAGCTTGACGATCTATTGGAGAAAGATCCAAAAGATGAGACTCTATACAACAGACTCGATATGCAGAATGATGTATGCTAAAAAGAAATTTATGATTTTTCCAAATATTTTAAAGATTATTTCCTTGCAAACATTTGAACACAAACAAATCTTTTATTCATTCATTTTTTATTATAATAATGGGAAATGTTACAACATTGGAGCGTAGCTCCTTACAAAAGCAAATGATAAATAAAAAAAGCTAAACAAATCCTAAGCATCTTCATCAGACGAAGAACCAAATGCATTGTGCAGCTTGAGCTTCATGATTTCTTTCCCATAGTAAGCTTTCAATTCGGCCTTTTCAGTCCTCAGCTTGTCAACAACATTCTTCCAATCATCAGGAGTCGGAGCGTTGCTTGTTGAGCCTTCAAGATTTTTCTTGCTTTCTTTGATGTACCTCTTGATTGCAGCGTCTTTCTGACGAATCTTCTCATCTTTGCTCATGAGCCATCCATCTTGATAATAGAGAGTTTCTTCGTGATCTTTCACTCTTTTCTTCAACTTTCTATTTTCCACCTCAGTGCTACGAAACTTTTCTTCCCAAGCATCTTTTTCTGTCCTCATCTTGGCTAAAGTGTCTTGGTATTCCTCCATAGTGGGAATGTTGGGTCGTTGAGACACTGCAGGAAACATGGGTTTTTCATAAGTATAAGGCATTTGAAACTCCTTTGCTCTTTTCTTTACCCAGCAGGTGTAGGCGTCCATGGCAATGCAATTTCTTTCCTCACCTTTTTCTTTCCATCGGACGTCGTACCAGGCTCTCACCATTCTTGCTTTCAACCTTTTAGGATTATCCCCTTCTCGGTAGAAGTAGCCTTCCACTGCGGGACCAACGGGTTTAATTGAATTTGCATACCCGAGTTGTCGTCGGGCTAGGACCGGATTATAGTTAATTCCCCCTTGTGTACCAATGAGGGGTACGTTGGCGAACTCTCCACAACTTTCAATGGTTTTTGTACCACAGCGAGCCAAGGTATACTAATGAATATCATTATTAGTAAGAGACATAAGTCTTCGAGGCCAACGCAAACCTTCTCGGTTTTCCGTGAAAATAGGAGACTCAGGTAAGTGTGAAACAATCCATTTGAACAACAAAGGTGCACAACATACAATGATTCCACCGCCTTGGCGATTCCTATGATGGACAGAGAAATACATGTCACCAAGCAAAGTCGGAACGGGATTTCCAATTAGAAAGATTTTTATGGCATTGATATCAACGAAGTTATCGACATTGGGAAACAGAACCAACCCATAGATGAGCAAGGCTAGTACAGCTTCAAAAGCTATCATGCTACCAGTTTCGATGAAATCAAAGGCTTTCTTTATCAGGAAGTGTGAGGTTAATCCCGGGAGGTTTCCTTTGGTAGTCCAATTACTCTCTACTTCAGACTTTTTCATATGGGTACTTGCCGCAATGACGTGTGACTTAGGAATGGCTTCCAAACCATTGAAGGGTATTTTGTCAGACACGGGAATACCCAAAAGATTGGCATATTCTTCCAAGGTCGGTACCAACTGGTAGTCTGGAAAGGTAAAACACCGGTAGACGGGATCATAGAACTGAACCAGAGTTTTGAGAAGTCCTTCATCAACATGAGTGTTCAGGATAGGCAAAAGCTTTCCATAACTTTTCCTAAAATTAGAAGGATCTTGTACAGAAGATGCTAACTCTATCAGTCTTTCTACATCAGGCGTTTTGAAACCGTACTTTTTGGTATACCTTTTTTCCATAACTTAATCCTATAATGTTTGCAAAGAAAATTCTCTAAAATTTTTGGAAAAATCATGTTTTTTTTATGGAAAAATATGGGTTTTTTAATGAATGTATGAATGCATGGATGCGTGGATGCCACATATTCAAACATGGTGAAACAAACATGGTAACGCAAACAGGGTAACGCGAACATGGTAACGCATATATGGTAACACAAACATGGTAACGCATACATGGTAACACAAACATGGTAACGCATAGGTTCAAAGGTCCAAAGTCACGAGCATGAGGTCAGAGAACCAAAAATGGGATAGATCTAGTTAATCACCTGCATGACATGTTCTACTGATACGTCAGAGTCTACATTTTTCTTTCGGATATTACCGGCCTTCCACAATTAAACTCATGAGCCAGTAATATTCTCAAGAAAAACTCGTCTGAGTGTGGTTCTCCGCATGACAACTAATCCAAGTCTTCACCTGAATAGTTTCTGCACCACAACCTAATAAGGCCAGGATGGGTTGGGGTTCTACGGTCTCTCAGCTTCTACAGTTCAATGAAAGTAATAATGTCTTCGCTACGAAACATGCTAAACATATATTACCAACAAGGAACCTCCACTGAGCGGAAGGATTCTCACGTGCGCCTGCACATGACTATACCCTCCACCTAATTTCTTATGTGTACTTAATCCGGGTTAGGATTTGTCCATAATGTATCACTTGTAACAGAACCACGCAAGTAATAGAACCAGAACCACACATATAACAAAAAATGAAATGAAAAATAAAGCAAATAGAAATAACCCTTCCTTTGGAAACAATAAAAAGATGGTCCCCAGTGAAGTCGCCATTTTTCTGTCGCGGGCGAAAAATCGTTTTGTTCCTCTTTTTTGTGGGATGAGACACCTGATGCCTTCTTTGGGCTCGAGTGCTCATAAAAAATGATTTTTCTTTTGTATCGACCAAACTTTTTATTATTTCCAAAGGAGGAAAAGGAAAAAAGCTGCAATAACCTAAAAGTGAGGGGAGATCTTGGGTAAGAGGGTTGGTTATACGAAGGGAAGGTATTAGCACCCAACGTATCTATAGTACTCTATAGGTTTCTTTGCTTTGTTTTTCATTCCATGTTATTGAGAGGTTCTTGTGAAATAGGTGGGACCTAAGGTGTTTGTTTGATTATGCTCGCAAAGATCATCGCGATCCTCTGCATACATATCCCTTAGAGGGAATCAGAGCATCTGTAGCTCGGGGTCTACGGGTGCTAAGGTTTGAATGGTTTTTTTTGTTTTGTTTTGCTCGCCAAGGATCGACCTTGTGCCTACGTATTCTCAAAGGGATGTTGAGAAAGTCAGAGCAATCGTAGTTCCCACTTATGCTAGTGGAAGCAAAGGAAAATAGACAAATGTCGTCTAAATGCTAGATGTATCTAATCTATATCATCACATACATCTGTTTGATTTTTGTTTGAAATTCTTTTCATTATAAGCCCGGGGCCATGCCACTTAGGGTGCTTATAATGATAAAGATGTTTTTGTTTAACCAGCCTTGTGGCAAAAATTTCAATGAAGTCAGCCTTGTGACAACAACTTTGATTAATCAGCCAGCCTTGTGGCAAAAGTTTCAATGAAGTCAGCCTTGTGACAAAAACTTTGATTAATCATCCAGTACGGTGGTAAAACAGTTTGATTGATTAGCCAGCCTTGTGGCAAAAAAGTTTGATTGATTAGCCAGCCTTGTGGCAAAAAGTTTGATTGATTGATTGTTTGTGATGATATATAAGAGATACTCCTAGCATAGAGATGAAAAATGTCTAATCTCCTAGGGTATTTGGTTTTGGATATTGGGGGATGCTTATAAGAAGCCCGTGGGTCCTTGTACGAAGCCCAAGAGGAGGCTATCCGAGGGTCCTTGCATTGTAAGCCCAAGAGGAGGCTATGGGAGGGACAATCCAGGGTCCTTGCATTGTAAGCCCAAGAGGAGGCTATGGGAGGGTCACTCGTTTGTACAAAGCCCAAGGGGAGGCGTGGTATAGTTGGTTTGAGCTCTTAGAGCGATTTCACCGGGAAACCATACTCTATGTCCTAACCTAAACTAGGGAGATTCTTTGCACGAAGCCCAATAGGAGGCTATGGGGAACCTAGTGTTGTACTAAGTTGAACAAGTATAATAACACAATCACACATATGAACAAGTACAAATAAATATGCACAAGTACATGAACAAGTATGAACAGTTATATGAACAGTTATATATGACAAAGTGTGTGTATATAATGGAGTTTATGAAGGAAATATACCTGTAAGCATGATCCGTTTGTATACACAGGGCTCGGGACTCACACTTGGGGAGAGGTTCATTTGAGTTTATTCAAAGCTATGTAAACAGGTATTTACAAAAGGGCTTGGGACTTATACCTACATGGAGGCCCATGATATTTTTGGGAAGATTTAAAGAAACCTTCATTTTTGGTTTGTATTTCAAAGTTAAAAAACAACTGATCGAGATATGTACAAAAGGCGTACAATGAAATACCTAATTTCATGTACTGGAGTGGGTATGTACAAAAGGGCTTGGGGCTTATACCTACATGGAGGCCCATGGTATATTGAAAAGTTTTGAAGTTTCTTTGAAGTTTTGTTGTTTTGAAAATGATTTGAAAATTGTTTGAAAAGATTTTATTTTGAAGAAGTTTTATGGTTTTGAAAACTGTACAAAAAGAAAAGAAATGAGACTTACACTCTCTAATATTCGAGAGGCCCCTGTTTTATTTTCATAAAACAGGGTGGATGGTTTGAAAAAGATGTGTGATTTGTTGTTAAAAAAACTGTTTGAAAGTTTTGGAAAAAAGTTTTCTGTACAAACAAAGACGAAAGGGACTTATACTCTCTAATATTCGAGAGGCCCCACTTCGTTTTGAAAATCAATTGATCAATCAAAAAGTTTTAATCAAAAAGAAGTGGTTTATCGTTTTGAAAAAGAATCGCGATCGCTCGTCTCAAAACGATTTGAATTTTGAAAGAAGTTAATTTAATCAATGATGAGCAAAAAGATTATACTTAATTAACACTTAGGTGATTAGGGTTTGCTTCAAAAAATATTTACAAGTGATTAAGTTTGAAAATCAAATGAAAAATAATATTTAAAAGTATTAAAAATACTTAAAAACAAGTCATTTTAAACTTAATTAAAAATATATTAAATGAATCTTTTTTTGTGATTTTTTTTTTAATATTATCAAAATATGTATATTAAATAAAGAGTGTAAAAAAAAATGAAGTGAAAATAAAGAATTTTGATTGGTTAAATTAATTGGTGAAGTTTGTTAAAAATGAAAGAAAATAGGTTGCAAAAAAAATGGTTTTGTCTCCACTAGGGCTTGAACTCACGCCCTTATGTTCACCAGCCAAAACACTTGCCAACCCAGCTGCGCGCGCAGCTTGTTATTATAACTACCCCCTTTAGTTATATTTAAAAATGAACATTTGAAATTTCTGAACAGAAAAAGGCGCCAAGAACACATCCCCAATTTGATTTTGAAATTTCTGAAAACTGAACCAAATTGATCAAGTGAAGGGTCTATCTCACTCGGTTTTTTACAAGGATCATGATGGTGCCCTCATAATTCATTTATTTTTGCTCTAAGGTGATCAATTTTGTGATGAACACGAAGAACCCTAATATGACAAATCATTGTGAAATCGTGTATGATCATGATATGATGCAATTGATTGAGGGTTAATGATCCTCATAGGTGCAGAAACAAGATGGTATATCAATATTTCATTTATGATGCGTGCATGATAGAGTTTGAAGTTCATGAGCACTTACCTCAAAAACGGCCAAACTGAGAATTGAATTCTGCAAATGAGGAGTTCCAGTTGTTGTTTCTTGATCTGGACAGCATCAGTGGACCTTATGGAAGGTGTTTGAATGCCTGGAATGAATTGAAAACCCCTGGACCAGTTGGTGATGCTCGATCTGCAGTAGGACTCAAGTGAGGATCAAGCTTGATGATTTTGGAGTTACAGGTCAGGGAGGATGATTGGGATAGCTCACATATGGTATATAGGATGTGTTAGAAGCATTAGTTTGGACAGAAATGAGCTTGTGTGAATTTTGGCATGATAAGGCTCATTTCATGTTCATATGGAGGTTGAAAAGTGAATCTGAGTTTTGGGGTGATTTGGGGTGTGTGAGTGGATCAAACACATCACATTTGATGTTTATGAGATGTTAGAACCCTCACTTTGGCCAGAACTTCAAAGATTTAGAGGTTGAGAATTTTACCTCTTTGAAACTTAAGAAACTTGCATTCTAAGAAAGAAGAGAGAAAACCTATAATTGTGAGGTTTTGGTGTGAATTGAAGAGTGATTTAAACCTCTATTTATAGGCCAAGGATTCTGAACTCCAAGCTTTGCAACTTGCTTCAAGAAGTGATGATTTGGCTTAAGGGATAAAGTGGAATCTTTCACATTAAATGCAAATGGTTAAAGTAACTAAACCATGGTTATTTTGGCCAAGCTTCTTATCCCTTTCCTATCTGATCTTAAACCAGAAAATATCATTCAATCATTGCTTTGGTGTGTCATTACTTGCATTATTTGGCAAATTGGTTCATAACTTTGCAAAAATGGCTTGAAATTTCAAGTGAAATGGTCACTAATGTCAAAATTCAAAACCATAGCTACACTCCATATTTTTTCATGCTCTTGGACATTTTGGAAAGCTCATATTACACACTTCAAAAGCCTAGTTGAAAGTTTCTTCAAGATCCTTAAGGAAGTGGGTGAAAAAGTTCCATGAACTTTGAAGAAAATGAAGTTTTAAGTGAAATTTTCATAAGATACCAACTTTGAAGCTCCATATCTCTTAAATGGTTGATCTTATGGAAAAAAATTATATGTGTCAAAGTTGTTTATTGGATCAAAATCTACAACTTTCATGTTGGAAGTTTTTTTCAGTTTGTAGGTGAAATTTTGAGTTATTCCCCTCCAAAGTTTGGAAAAAACCATGAAAAACACTTAGAAAAATTTCTAAGTATGAAAAGTCAAACTTTTGACTTTTTGATTCTTGATTGATTTTCTTGATTTCTCTTGATCAAATGACTTCATATATCATATATTAATGATTTAAAACTTCAAAAGTCATGGTTGACCCAATTTCCCCAAAAGTCAATGGTGATCTTGTACAGTTGACTTTTTCAGACGAATCGCGTTTCTGGAGTTTTCAATGAAACAGGCTATCCTCATCAAATGAATGGTATGAATGGATCACATTGAAGCATTAGAGGATATTGAGCCATGGTTTGAGTTGTGGCACCATGTCCTGATTAAAAAGTCAGTTGTTCAGTGAATTAGGTCAAAACCCTAATTGTCGACCTGATGAAATTGATGACTGTGGACCTTGAATTGAGATGTAATCTCCATGGTATGTTGTTATAGGGATTATTTGAGGATGATTGAAACCTTTGATTGACTTCCTGGGGGTTTTTAGGGTTTCCCAAATGTGATCCCTGATTTTAGTCCCTGATAGTTCCAAAACCCTGATCTGAGGATTTGTCTGATCAATCTTTGTGTAGGAGATGTTATGAGCCAATGGATTAGGTCAAAATGATGCACTTGAGGTCTTGATATCATGTCCCAAGCCATTAGGTCAAATTCTGAGCAAAAGTCAGGAGTGTGCTGTCTTCAGTCAAAACCCTAATTCAGTCGATTCAAAGCTGTTGAGCTTGCTGAAATGAATCTCTGAGGACCAAATGTTGATTATTGATGAAGATGATTCATTTGAGATGAAGGGAGAACAAAACCCTAATTGACTGTTGCTTGTACTGATGAGTGATCTCTTGTTTAAACCCTGCTGAGTCACAAGTAGCAAACACAAGCTATGCAATTTGTTAGAGATGCAAATGGTGCATATGCAAATGATATGAGGTGGTATCTTAGGTCAAAAATTGGGGTATGACAGATGCCCCTATTTAAGTTTCTTCAACCTGAGACATGAAGATTGAAAATCTTCGTTTTGATAGGGTAGAAGAGACTTAAATATCAGAAGACGCAAATTTTGGACCTAAGATACCAAAATTGCGAATGATGCGAGGATATCTTTACCGAGGGATATCAAACTGACTCCACTGGGGAAAAAAGATCGGGAAGGATGTCTCAATCCGTTTTAGGAAGAGAATCCGTTTTGTCTTTTCGGGAAAGCAAATGTATGTTTCACCGGGGAATGATAGCTTTGTAAGAAAAGCTTACCTATCAACATTATCGACTATCAGCATGGGGATAGACTTGTTTAATAATGCGAAGGTGGAAGGTATGAAACTGTATTACCGACTATCAGCATCGTGATAGACTTGACAAGGTAAAAAGAGTTTCAAAGGTTCGGTTAATATTACCGACTATCAGCATTGTGATAGATATGTTAATAATATAACCAGAACAAAAAGGGTTACCGACTACCAGCCTCGTGATAGTGGTTTTGAAGACATGATCAATTATCAGCCGAGTGATAAAATGATTCTGGAGACTTTGTTAGGGGAATTACTGGTTATTCAGCCTTGTGAACAGTAATAAGGCCCTGATCGTCAAATGATCTTCATGATTGATTTCCTTGAGAGGAAATTTCTTTTGAAAGAGACATAAGCCGCTCAGATGACGAGGCTATTGCTTATTGTCTATTTTTTCACGACTCTGTTTGAGGAATCGGAATTTGGATCTTTGGTAAAGACAAGGTCCTAACCAAGAATGAATTGGAAAGAGACAGTCAAACAAGACTTTGTACCCATGAGGAATGAACTCGAATGGGTATTTTCTCCTTTGTTTTGAGAGGAGAAACTAAAGCAACCTTCTTCCACGAGAAATGATCTCAGTGGGGAACTAGAGAAAGAATATGTTATTTCTGCTTATGGGTGACAACCTACTGGAGAGATGACACGCCCATACTTGTTTCTTTTTCTTTTCTTTCTTCTTTCTTTTTTTCTTTTTCTTCTTTTTTTTTCCTTTTCTTTTTTTGGGATAGATATATCCTGAACAAGTGAATATTGAAAAATGCAAGAATGCATAAATGATGCAAATATGTATGAATGATGAATGTCATGAATGTAGCATGTATGCTGACGATACTGACAGACAGAGGAGTATATACTGGAGAAGGACCGACGTCGCAATACAACCAGATACTTGGTTAATGTTCTTCAACACGGTGTAGATAACACAGGTGATGAATGGTGTTGCGTGCTTTAAACTTCTCTGGGGAAGATAAGCATCTTTTCTTATTGAGATGGAAGAACCTCCTCACTGGAGATGGAAAATCTTCTTCACTGGGGATAAAAGAGCTTCTTCACCTCGAGGGATAATTGCTTCAAGGATTCTTTTCTGGGACAAGAATACCGTTGTCTCAACAAATTTTTTAGGGAGAATCCTTTTGTTCATCCTATGGAGACGACTGCTGATGTTCCTTCCGTTGTTCACAACTCAAAGGAAAATTTCGCTTTTATTTTGAAAAAGAAAAGTGAAGTAAATTCATTTAAAACTTATTTTTTCTTTTTTTGTTTCAAAAGTGAATAACACAATTAAAGCGTCATTTTGAAAGCTAAAAGAAATTAGAGATTGCAAACAAATGGGCACAAGGCTCAAATTTATTTAATAGGATGGTAATCAGCTAAAGGCGTGATTCCATGGAGTATTTACAAAAGTTGGAAATGGTAATTTATGCGGAAAGGGCTACATTGAAAGCAATAACCACTATTCCTTTTAAACAACTTTGAGTTACAACTGTGCTTGTCGCTTCAGATTGGCGATGATTTGATTGAAGATCCTTCGATGAAGTACAGACTCTTCAGGTGACGAAGTATGTACTGATGCAGTTACTTTGTCATAAATCCCTAATTTTTGCCTAGATTGCCCTTTCAGGTTTTCAATCTACCAGGATGAAATTTTTCTGTTTATTGTCTCTAATTTTTGCCTGGACCGCCCTTTCAGGTTTTCAGTCCACCGAGACGCTCATTTTTGCCTAAGTCGCCCTTTGCGGGTTTTCGACTTACCGAGCTGTTCTTTTGTTCTTTTTAGACAAAGTATTTCTTGACTGCATCAGCGTTCACAGGATGTGGGAGTTCATCACCATCCATGGTTGCAAGAGTCATGGCACCGCCAGAAAATGTTCTTTTGACAACATACGGGCCTTCGTAATTAGGAGACCATTTGCCCCTAGAATCTGGTTGAAAAGACAAGATCTTTTTAAGCACGAGGTCGCCTTCTTGAAATTCACGAGGTCGAACCTTTTTGTTGAAGGCGTGTTTCATCCTTGCTTGGTATAACTGTCCATGGCATAGAGCAGTCATACGTTTTTCTTCGATTAAGTTCAACTGATCGTATCTGTTTTGACACCATTCAGCCTCTGATAACTTAGTCTCCATGAGGACCCTCATTGATGGGATTTCAACTTCTACGGGGAGCACAGCTTCCATGCCGTATACTAGAGAAAAGGGAGTTGCCCCTGTTGAAGTACGCACTGAAGTACGGTACCCATGTAAAGCAAATGGCAGCATTTCATGCCAGTCTTTGTAAGTGACGACCATTTTCTGGACAATCTTCTTAATGTTCTTGTTGGCAGCTTCAACGGCGCCGTTCATTTTTGGTCTGTAAGGAGAAGAGTTATGATGCTCAATCTTGAATTCCTCACACAGTTCTTTCATCATCTTGTTGTTCAAGTTTGAACCATTGTCAGTAATGATCTTGCTGGGAACACCATATCGGCAAATGATGTTGTTCTTGATAAACCTCACAACCACTTGTCTTGTAACGTTGGCGTACGATGCTGCTTCGACCCATTTGGTGAAGTAATCAATAGCTACCAAGATGAAACGATGACCGTTTGAAGCTTTCGGTTCGATCATTCCGATCATGTCGATACCCCACATGGAGAAAGGCCATGGAGATGAGAGAACGTTGAGTAGAGTCGGTGGCACATGGATCTTATCTGCGTAGATCTGGCACTTGTGACATCTCTTCACGTGTTTATAACAGTCAGATTCCATTGTCAACCAATAGTATCCTGCTCTTAAGATCTTTTTGGACATTGCATGCCCATTTGAATGAGTTCCAAAGGACCCTTCATGCACTTCATGCATTAACATGTCTGCTTCGTGTCTATCCACGCATCTGAGCAAAACCATGTCGAAGTTTCTTTTGTATAGCACATCTCCGTTCAGGAAGAAACTGCCAGAAAGTCTCCTTAGAGTTTTCTTATCTTTGTTTGATGCCCCAAGTGGGTACTCTTGAGTTTGAAGGAAGCGTTTGATGTCGTGGAACCACGGTTTATCATCGATGACTGCTTCAGTTGCAAACACATAGGCGGGCCTTTCAAGGCGCGTAATTCTAACTGTAGGCATATCGTTCCAATGATTGACTTTGAACATGGAAGATAGAGTAGCCAAGGCGTCTGCCATTCGATTCTGATCTCGAGGTATATGATGCAATTCAACCTTGTTGAAGAAAGTCAACAGACGTCTTGCATAATCTCTGTAAGGAATCAAGCCAGGGTGGTAAGTTTCCCACTTGTCTTTGATTTGGTTGATCACAAGGGCTGAATCTCCATATATGTCGAGGATCTTGATCCTTAAGTCAATGGCTTCTTCGAGACCCATGATACAAGCTTCATATTCTGCGATGTTGTTGGTGCAATCAAATAGCAATCTGGCGGAGAATGGGATATGAGTACCCTTGGGAGTGATGATGATTGCCCCAATTCCATTACCAAAAGCGTTTACTGCTCCATCGAAAATTAGGCCCCATCTTGATCCAGGCTCAGGACCTTCTTCAGGTAACGGTTCGTCACAATCTTTCATTTTCAAGTACAAGACATCTTCATCAGGAAAGTCAAACTTGAGAGATTGATATTCATTAATTGGTTGATGCGCCAAGTGATCGGCGAGAATGCTTCCTTTGACCGCTTTTTGAGCACGGTATTCAATGTCATATTCGGATAACAGCATTTGCCATCGGGCAATCCTTCCTGTTAATGTAGGCTTTTCAAAGACATACTTGATCGGATCCATTTTGGAGATTAACCAAGTAGTATTGTTGATCATGTATTGGCGGAGACGTTTTGAAGCCCAAGCCAAAGCACAACATGTTTTTTCGAGCATGGAGTAACGAGACTCACAGTCTGTGAATTTCTTACTCAAGTAATAGATGGCATGCTCCTTCTTACCGGTTTCATCTTGCTGTCCAAGCATACAACCCATGGATTCTTCCAATACGGTAAGGTACATAATTAGTGGTCTTCCTTCAACTGGAGGAATCAATATTGGTGGTTCTAACAGGTACTCTTTGATACTGTCGAACGCTTTCTGGCAATCTTCAGTCCATACAACCCCTTGATCTTTGCGGAGAAGCTTGAAAATTGGCCCACAAGTAGCAGTCATTTGAGAGATGAATCTGGAGATATAGTTCAATCGTCCGAGAAATCCTCTTACTTGTTTTTCAGTCTTTGGTGCAGGCATCTCTCGAATAGCTCTGACTTTGTCGGGATCTACTTCAATACCTCTTTGGCTGACAATGAAACCCAAGAGTTTTCCAGATCTAACCCCAAAAGTACATTTGTTAGGATTCAAGCGAAGCTGATATTTCCTTAACCGTTGAAACAACTTCAAAAGGTATTCAATATGTTCTTCTTCTGTGCTGGACTTGGCTATCATGTCGTCCACATAAACTTCAATTTCTTTATGCATCATGTCATGAAAGAGAGTAGTCATTGCCCTTTGGTAAGTTGCGCCTGCATTCTTCAATCCAAACGGCATCACTTGGTAGCAAAAGGTACCCCATGGGGTGATGAAAGATGTCTTCTCCATGTCTTCAGGAGCCATCTTGATCTGATTATAACCGGAGAACCCGTCCATGAAGGAAAAGACGTTGAACTTAGCAGTGTTATCAACCAACATGTCGATATGTGGTAATGGAAAGTCATCTTTTGGACTGGCCTTGTTCAAGTCACGGTAGTCAACACACATTCTAACTTTGCCATCTTTCTTCGGAACTGGCACTATGTTGGCCAACCATTGAGGATATTCAGAGGTGACTAGAAAACCTGCGTCGAGCTGCTTTTGAACTTCCACTTTGATCTTGTTAGCCATATCAGGGTGAGTCCTTCGCAATTTCTGCTTAACCGGCGGACATTCTGGCTTCAATGGCAAGTAATGCTGAACAATATTGGTATCCAACCCAGGCATGTCTTGGTAGGACCAGGCAAACACGTCAACATATTCTTTGAGAAGGTCTGTTAACTTACTCTTGATATCAGCATCAAGCAGCGATCCAATGGTCAACTCTTTTTTGTCTTCTTCAGAACCCAAGTTGATCTTTTCTAAAGGCTCTTTGTGAGGCAGAATGGTTCTTTCCTCGTGCTTAAGTAATCGAGAGATCTCGTCCGGGATCTCCTCTTCTTCCTCTTCTTCGGCTTCGAACACAGGAAACTCAAAGTTGGGAGAGGGCATAGGGTTATTGCATTCAATGGGTTTATCAATAGTAAATCTGCACATGTGATTTATATCTATTTCAGAAAATTTATTAATGCAGGAGTGTATGCAGATTTTTTTTTTTGAAAAAGTTTTTTTTATTTATTTTTTTATTTCATTTTGGTTTTTTAGGATTACCATTTCCAAAAAAAAAGCAAAAATAAAACATATAATGTAGGGAATTCAAAATGACACTTTATTTATGATTCATTTTTGAAACAAAGCCCTAAACACAAACTCATTTGTCTTGGGCAGGACAAAGAGGGAAACTTTTAAAACAAAGCCCTATACACAAAGTTATTTGGGCGGAACATTTAAAAGCAAAGCCCTATAAAACATCTCTCTGCTTTGGGCAAGGCAGGAGGTCAAAATAACAGCGAGGTGATTACTTTGAGCGGCGAACAACATTCGGAACGTCGACAGCCTTCCAGTAGCAACGAACTCCTCTGTGCATTATGTATTCAGGAAAATTCTCCCCAGAGTTATCTTCAGTATTGACATTGACCGCTGGTCGAGCAGGATTTGAAGGTCCTGTTTTGTCACCTTTGTTCTTTGTAGAGTTGAAACGGTCTTCTTCCACCTCTTGAAGAGCATAAGACGAGTCACAATCCTCAGAATTTTCAGGATGTATTTCCCAGTCTTCGGGATGAAGAGACTCATTGTCAGCGACACTTTCTGAGTCAGTTGCGGGACCATCTTCCCCTTCATCTTCAAAAATGGCATTTATGTGATAGTAACCATCTTCAGGATTATAAACCTTGGCAGATGCATTGAAGCTGAAATCTTCAGTAATTTCAGGCTGCTGAGAAAATTGACAGGGCTGATAAGCCTCTTCTGGTTGACTATTGCATTCAAAGGAATCTCCCCATCCAGTTGGTTGGATATCCTCAATCGCAATCTTTGAACTTTCAGGTGCAGTGTATTTCACCATATAATCAAATTTTCCACTTGGTTGTCCTAAGGTATCCCAAATTTCTGCAGGAATAGGCTCAGTTTCTTTGCCTTTGGATTTCTGTGACGGAGGATATGGTTCTTCCTGAGATATGTATCCCGAGTCATTAAGATAACATTTCCATTCTTCTTCAGGATCGGGTAAACCTTCTTCGATGCATTCTTTGATAAGGACATTAACCTCTTGAGGAATTGGGTTAAGGAATCCTCCACTAATGAATATTTCTTTGATCGGACGAAGGGTTTCATCCTTCTTGGTGCAGTTTGAGAATGTTGGTGAACATCCGAGACCTGCTCTGGTTTCATTCTTGGTAGGGATCACAACTTGCCCCCAGCCAGTGGTAGTTCCATTTCTCACTACTTTTACTGCTTCTTTGTATGAAGAGATTGATGCTTTCTTCTTGGAAGATTCGTCTTCTAAAGAGAGACCTTGGAACTGAGTTCCTTCCACATCATCAGCACTTATGAAAGAGAAATTGGATAAATGGCTCACCATCAAGGCTTGTTCTCCACTTATCGTTACCAATTTTCCATTTGTTACAAATTTTAACTTCTGATGGAGCGTAGAAGTTACTGCCCCTGCTTCATGGATCCATGGTCGTCCTAACAGACAGCTATAAGCAGCTTGAATGTCCATGACTTGTGTCATACCCCAAAATTTGCCCATGCTATTTTTCATACACAAAACCAAATCAAAAGACAAAGCTCCAAAACACAGTCTCCCACACAGAAGTTCTAAACTAGGGTTTGAATAATTCAGAGGAAAATCATTGAATCAATGGCTCAAGATGGTTCCATAGGGTCACTAACATCCCAAAGTATCTCCATATAAAGCTTCAAGTCAAACAGAGCAAATTTAGTCCCTCAAATCCTGATTAGGTCAACAGTCGGCTCTCAAGGGCAAAACAGTCATTTCAAGTCAATATATAGTCAAAACTCAAGATAGTTGGTCAACAACATCCTCATAACCCTAAAATCATCATTTGATCAAGGATCGATCATGATGATGCAAGGAAAGATCAGAGAAGTCAAAAGTCAAGAGTTACTATTTTGGGCATGAACCGAAAAAGTCAACCAAACTTTGAAAATTCACCAAATATTCATACTTCATCAGAAAAATTCCCTCCAAAGCTCATTTTAAAGGGAATTCATCCCTCTATCCAATGGTCCAAGAATCAGAGCTCATAGGTCAATGGTTTAAGAGATATTGCTTCATACATTATAGGTCCTTTTCAAAAGTCAACAAAAAGACACTTTTTTTTAAAAGGACATAAAATGAGCATGGAAAATGATTTTGATATGAGACCAAAGACATTGATTAGAGGACTCTCTAAGGTTTCTAAAAAGTCTTGGAACACTTCCATACCTCAAAAATTGAGGGAGATTGGCCTTCCTAAAGTTGGACCATTTTGGAGGGAGAAATATGAATGAATTTTTGAATTTTTGCTAATGGGCCTACATTTTTAAGATCCAAACTTGTTCCTCATGACATTATGAGCCCATAAATCAAATTCCACGAATTTACTTGAATTATGTGATTTATTATGAATTTTTATTCATATTAAAAGAATTTAAAATCAAAATAAATCATATAATTGCAAAAACTTGATTTGATTCTATTATTAACCACTTCCAATCACCAATTAAATCATATATTCAGTAAAAATTCGTGCAAAGCAAATTGGTAAGGAAAAGATTGAATTTGGACATATTTAGAAAGATTTACAAATCAAATTTTCTCAAATTACCAATCAAAGATTCAAGTGGATTTCTCTCAAAATTGTTGACCTAAACTATTCTATTATATAAGGGTAACTATTGCAGACCCCTAGGGTTACGTTTTTGGCAGCCTAATAGAACCAAACTCGAGTGCAAAAATTGGACAAAATTTCAAAAGTGAATTCTTGGTTGCAGACCGATTCAGAGCATCTCCTTGATCCCAATACCTTCCTTGAGGATCCCTGAACGTTTCCCAATCACTTTCGAGTCCTGAAGCATCAAGAATCACGCACTGTAAGTCGTTCTTGATTGGTTTTTATTCAGAATCGAATCCACTAAATCACGCATCCATACTTGAATTCAATGGCATATTATTGTTTATCTTAGTGTATTTGTCGTTTCTGGATAAATTGGTGTGTTATTATGCTGTTTCGAGCAATATGCCATGATTAGGGTTCTTGCTCCGATTTGGGGGTTTCTTGTACAAGTGAAATCAGGTCCAATTAGCCCCATGGTCATGCTCGCGAGGATCAACCGGTTTGAATGGTAGGGATGCGCTATATTTTTACGTTGATATTGTCGTATTCGCTATTTTTTTGAGTTTTATACGCAGGGCTTTTACAGCGCTTCAAAGCAAAAAGCGCTGTAATAGATCGAGTTGCAGAAATCTGGGTGGAGAAGACGAAGCGTGGCAGGCTCCCATTGGCCAGTTCAAACAAAGCGCGCGTGCGCTTTACTTGGGTTCCATCAGATTCAGCGCAGCGCTTCTTTGCCAGCAATCATGCTCCTGCGCCATCTGTCCGTCCGATCTCATTAATCTGCAGATCCAATGGCTCCAAGGCTGTGTGACCACCATGGACTCTACACGCGCGTCACACCAAATCAGACCAGCTAAGTTTTTAATTTTTTTTATTTATAATTACACAATCAATTTTATTTATGAATATATGCATATACTTTGCCTTTTTTTTTTCTAAAAATCTTTTCATAATAAAAATATAATTATTATTTCTATTTTTATTTTTTTTTTTATCATTTTTTTTACAATAATTAATATTTTATTTACTTATTTTAATTAAATAATTTATTTCATAATCCAAAACATTCAAATTAATTCATAAAAATTCATAAAAATCCATAAAAAATATTTTTGCGCTCGATTTTGATTTTCTTATCTTGATTAAATTAATTGGGTCATAAGACCAATAATTAATTTAAATCGTTGGCCTTTTCTTATTTAAATTCGTACCCGAAATCAGGGTTTACGAAGATCATGCCATACACTAAAAATCTTCTTCTTCTGTGCCTTTTTAAGGATTATCTTTTCAAATGCCTCCCGACTACGCGACTGACTCAAAAAACCCGAAGTTAAGTACTCTATTGATTTAATTTAACTTTATATTTGATTCATCTTTTAAAATTAGGGTTTGTGTCGCTTTCATCTTTTTCTGCCTTGTTTCAGGGTTTACCTCCGAGGCAACCTCCGACCGCCAACCATATCAGATCAAATTCAAAGCTAAGTGTCCTTTCTCTATTTTACTTTTAATTTCATTATTCTTTTTACTTTTATGGTTAATAAAGTTCGCCTCCGAATTAGTCATACACTCACCCTATTTTTATTTTGTTTGCCTTTTCAGGATTCGATGATTGCCAAAGCTACGAATGTTTGGTAACCCTAAACCCTGACTTTAATATTTTTCTGTTTTATTATTACTTGTGTCAAACCCTATTAAGGGATCCGCTGGTTACAATTCCCCTCTCCTCCGCTGGTTTCATTTTCCCCCTTCCCTTTATTGCTTTATATACTGCGTGGTTAGTAATTTAGGGAGTGCAACTCGTTAATTGAATTAGAATAACTAATTAAAAGATAAATATCTGAATTGAATCACGTGATTGATGCACACACGCACGCTTTTTGGGTAACCCTCTCTGTTGCCTTGTTGCCTGTTGCCTTGTTGCCTGTTGCCTTTGTGTTTTGCAAAATAAGCCACGTCCCTCGAATTCGAGGATACCTCAGCCATGTTGCCTCGATAAAAAGGTCACGACCCTAATGATGCTGCCTTCGATACACAAATGACCTCGACCCTCGGATGTTGCCTACGGAAAAAGGCTGAGGTATCTTCTGGCTGCCTAACAAAAATGGCTTATTCTGATCCTTGCCTTAGACTACCTGCCCCTCTATGGCATGGGACAGTCTTATGGCAAAGGATGCTTCGATGACCCTTCAACCTCCAAACGAAAGGCTTCCTGCCCTCTTATGGCAAGGATAGACCCTTTCATTCTGAAAGGCTAAAAAGAGACCTATCATCTGAGTTTAAGGTAATTGCCCCTAATTGCCTTGCCATGCTCTATTTTCTATATTCTTTCTCAAAATTCTTCAAAAGCTGGCTACGCTCATTTACGAGCTAAAGTCCATTTTTCCTCTTTCATCTACATTTTCTGAAAACGAGCAAGCAAAGCAATTAAGAGCCCATGGAAAACCATGGATGCAAAGGGTGCCTTACACCTTCCCTTTGCATAAATTACCCCCCGAACTTAGATTTCTTTAAAAGGTTTTTTCTGTTTCTTTTTGCCTTTCTGATTTAGTTTGGATAAAATAAAAGTCGGTGGCGACTCTTGCTTACCGCGACATTTCGATCGATAAAAAGTCAGTTCACCGTATTACAGAACTGGCGACTCTGCTGGGGAGAATTTTCTTATAAAAGAGGGGTTACCTTAAAAGTTTAGGATTCACTTAAATGTTTTCTATTGTTTGCTTTGTTTGTTTTATTTTTCAGGGGGCGTTTTGGGAATTAACTGAAGGACGAATCCTATTCCCGGATTCAAGAACACCTAAGTTTAGGAGTGGCATAGTCATAAGGACCTCTTTCACATATGTGGGAGATGAGTCAGTATGAAGTTCACGCTTGAGTTAGGACTCCATAGCATATGCACACCTTTCTCAAATGAGGGAGGTCTATGTATGTGTCTGTGGGTGCGCCGGAGCTCAAGGACCTTTAGTTACCCTTAACCCATCCTGGCCTTTAGGAACGTAGTGGGGGGACTACCCTTGACAAATGTTAAGGACTAGTCGCTACCCGATGCTACAATTCAGATAGGTTCTTTCTCAAAGTATCATTGCATGGTGCAAATGCATCATGTCCGAGGGTGCTTTAGAAGGGCTGACAATTCTGGATGACTTATAGAACCCGTTGCTGAAATCTCCTTATCCATAGAAATACCCTTGGGAAGGACACCTGATCTAAACTCCATGCAAGCCTTAAGCCAAAAATTGTGTGACTTGTATGGATTTGTTTTTCTGTGATGCATCATGCATACATGCATTCATGACATGGCTAACTCATCTCAAGGAGAAAAAAGGTCTTTTAACCATAGTTTGTTTTGTAGGTTATTTAAATAATGGGAATCCTAATCAGAAAACCTTTCTTCCTCAACTTCAAGAAAGTACCTACTACATTAAGACTCTTATGTGATGATATTACTGGTTCTCTTGTTCTTTCTGAATCTCTCAACAAATTGATAAGTTTAATGCGAACCAAAGTGGATGAAGCTCTCCTCAACTCTATGATGCAATTTTATGATCCTCTTCTCCATTGCTTCACTTATAGAGATTTTCAACTGGTGCCTACCTTGGAAGAATTCTCTTACATAATGGACATGCCCATACCTGATCAAATCCCTTACACTGGTGAGGAAGGAGGTCCTAAGTTGGAAGACATTGCTGCTGCTCTACACCTACCAAGATCAGAAATTAACAAAGTTTGGATCAACAAAAGAGACTACTCTGGGATACCTGTGGATTTCTTGATCGAGAAAGCTAAGATCTTTGCTAAAGCTTTAAGCATGGATGCATTGGAAAGTGTTCTAACCCTGTTGATATATGGACAAGTTCTTTTTCACCGCTGCGACAAAGTTGTTGATAGGGCTGCTATCAAAATCTTCCTTAGCAAGAATCCTGTTCCTACTCTACTTGGTGATTTATTGCATTCCATCAACGCTAGAGTGACAAAGAGATGAGGTTGTGTTCTAGGGTGCATCCCTCTCTTACATAGGTGGTTTATTTCTCACTTACCCCGATCCTCAATAAAGAATGAAGAAGGTTTGACTTGGATTCAAAGGATTATGGAGCTTTCATACGACGACATCATTTGGTATCCAAAGAAATTCGAGGGAGTTCAGTTATATGACCGCTGCGGAGAGTTCCCTAATGTGCCTCTTCTTGGCATTCGTGGAGGAATTACCTATAACCCTATACTTGCTCGACATCAGTTTGGTTTTGCTTTGAAAGATAAGCCCCGCTCCATATATCTTAGTGCGGAAAATTTTGACTATGGTTCAGATACAACTGAAAAGAAGAATCGCTTCATTAAAGCTTGGTATGAAGTAAAAAAGGTGGGTGCAAGAGAATTGGGAATGAGGATCGATACTCCTTCAGATCTCTACTTTAAATGGATTTATGACCGAGTCGTCGAGTTTGGCATACCACATCCATCTGACACACCTGTTGTTCCAAGGATCACTCCTCCCGAAGTTCACATAGAATTGGAGCCTTATGTACCCGCTCCAAACGAAGACCTTGCTGCCACCATTGCTCATTTAAGACAAGAAAAAGCTGATCTTGAGAAGCGTCTACAAAAGGTTGAAGCAGAAAAGGCAGTATTAGTGGCTAATGCTAAAGAACGAGATAGTATGCTTGACTATTTCTCTCGCAAGTGGAAGATTGAGGATTTTATCTCTCCTGAACAAATACAATCATGGGAGTTAGAGATTGATAGGCTTATTCAAGAAAAGAACGAGATGGTCAAAGCCCATAAAGAGGAAATCAGAGGATTGAAGAGAAAGCGTCGACTTGAAGATTGACTTCTCTTATTTTATATTTATTATATAGTATTTCTTCGATGTAACTTCAAAAATAATAAACAATACATTGGTTTTTATTTTTAATTAATTTATTTTGCTTCTATTTTCTTTTCTTTTAAATGTGTTAAAAAGCCTTTAACTCCTTGAGAACATTGCATGTGCATAATCATATCATTCATAAACATTGCATCACAGGTTTCGTAAAATAAATGCCTCTTCTTTGTGCTGTTTATTTCAGTAACAAAGATGAATCTCGAACAATCTGTGAAGAATCTCCAAACTCAGAACAACCAATTCCAAGAAATGATCCTTAACTTGGCCAAGGGGCAAGAAGAATTGAAGGCACTTCTGATCGAGAAGGAGAAGAATCAATACAAGTATCAAGGTGGTCAAGATAATCAGAGATCCAAGCCTAAGCGGTCATTTACTCCATTACATATGTCGCTGTCTCAAGCTCTGCAACAACTGCTCAATCAGAACTTGATAACTCTATTGCCTCCATATTCACTTCCTACTAATCCCGCTCCTGGGTACAAGTACCATGCAAGATGTGCTTATCATTCAAACAGTCCTGGTCACGATACAGAGGATTATGGACCATTGAAGCACATGATCCAAGACCTCATTGATTGCAAGATCATTGACGTCATTTCACCTGAGAAACCTCATATGGCCAGTACTGGGTACAATCGGAAAGGTCACAATGAACCCAACCAATCTGTGGGGACAATTCTGACCTTTACACCAGTTCCACAACAAGGACACAAGTCAGATACACCCAAGCGCCAATTCGCAAAGATCAATATGACTCTGGCCGAAGCGTTGCAACAATTGCTGAAGAAAGGGCTAATCACTTTGAAGGACCCTCCGAGGAATCCTAGTACTTCCTCTTCTCGTTATAATCCTAATGCAAGGTGTGCGTATCATTCTGATAGTCCTGGACATGACACTAATAACTGTTGGACACTGAAGAATAAGATCCAAGACTTAATCGATGACAAAATCATTAACTGCCAGTCTCCTGAGGAACCTCACGTTGTGTACGACCAGAAAGATCACAATGAACCCAACCAATTTGTGGGGACAATTCTGACCTCTACATTAGCTCCGCAACAAAGACGCAAGTCGAATACATCTAAACGCCAGTTTACAAAGATCAACATGTCACTGGCTCAGGCATTACAACATTTGTTGAGAAAGAACTTGATCACTGTGAGGGGTCCTCCTGTAAAGCCCAACACTTCCGCTCCCAGCTATAAGCCCAATGCGAGGTGCGCATACCACTCCAATAGCCCTGGACATGATACAAATGATTGTTGGCCATTGAAGAACAAGATTCAAGACATGATCGATGCTAGTGAAATTGAATTTCCTCATCCCCAGACTCCTATAGTGGTCCCTGCTCCCAGGCACAATCACGACAAGAATGATTAATGTCATAGTGGATGAACTTTAGATCATTAGTTTTACTTTCATTTGCAATTTCTATTCTGTTTGTTTAAACATTCAAATTATGATAGACATTATTTGTTTTAATAATCATCATCAGTGCATTGCATATATTTGTCTTGAATAAATTATTTCGTTTATCACTCATTTTAAATTGCGTATTTACTTTGCATATGTTTTATGATTATTCAACTCTTGCTAAGTTGTAGGCCTTTTGAGGGAGGATGACGAAAACGATACCGCAACCTCATACAGTATGCTTTTGAATGGACTATGCTGATGATGTACAGGCATTATTTTAATTCCTAAACAGTGGAGATATAAGGATAGTAATCCCTCGTCAACCCCTTTGAGCCTAAAGAGTAGAAGTTTCTTTTTGTACGAAACACCCGCATTTTTAACCTGGGGCAGGGTAGTTCTCAGTTATTTTGGCTGTGCATTCTATTTTAAGAGAATCACTCTGTACACCTTTCAACAAAGGTTTCAATCACAAGCGTTCATCCGTACACATCAAAGAAGTGTTGGAGATGTCAATCAAAAACCAATGATGGTTCATCAATCATTAAGCAAGGCAGTCAATATCTTTCAAAAAAAAAATGAATAAACATATGTACAAAGAAAAGCCTGCTAAGTCAAAAAACAAAAAGATGACTTAGGCAAAAAGCGAGGCATCCCGCTGACTGTAAGCTTAAAATAGACAGTTCAGGCAAAAGTTAGGGATATCAAAAGATGAAAAAAGAGAAGTCAATAAATTCCTGAACGACACAATGATGTGACTACCGAAAGGAAGAAGTGACTGCCATCTCAAAAATTCTCTTTGCTTGCGAATCATCATCATTATCAAAGGTGCAAATCCAAAAGTCTCTTGGAACCTGAATGCATAAGTTGAATTAACTGAGCTTAGGATTGAAGATCATCACGAAGAAGGGTGGGGATAAATAAACTTTGAGCCTTTATCCTTTGTTTCTTAAACCGTGAACCAAGCCACGTTACAACCCTTGAAAGTCCTAATTGAAGCATGGTTAGTTCGAAAGCATACTGTCACCAAAAAAAGGGTATCCTGACTCCTTAAGGTTTACCAAAAACGAGGAGTCGGTATTTCATTCTTACAAACATTATTACAAATATCATTTTTTTACAAGTGTCGTGTTTTTGCATCTCATGTTTTAAAGGTTTTTCAAAAAATTCAAGACAAACGTATGCATTGCATCTCATGAATTCATTATTAAACATATTCTGCTACATAATTTCAAATGCTAGCATCAGAAAGAACTTGCACATGGTACAACTAATGACTAAAAGTTATCACAACAGACAAGATTACTCCGAGAAGCAATGTCTCGTACGTATACAAGGGGCATGACACGTTTTGCTCAATCAATCTGGGGCAATCCAGTCAAGTTTCCGAGAATCTCTCAAGGATGCCAAAATAATCAGGGGCACGCATCCAAGAAGATCTGAAGCTACTTCTCAACCAACATAGGACATCATATTGGGCATATGATTACTAGGGGCATGTCTCCTAAAGTGCACATCTTATAAAGTCCTCGCAAGGTGAATCTTTCCAAAGTTCCTGCTAACTGGGGCAAATCTATACAAGTCCCGTTTGACATTTTAAGTGACGTGTCCTAAATCAAGTAGTAGTTACTATAATACTGGGGGCAACTTTCACCCATGTCTCCCCACAAAGCCGGGTTCACAAGATCATATCCCCACAGAGTAATCATTAAGAAGATATCTTCAAACGCTCCCGATAGAGACATGGCTGCCCAACAGAGTTTACATCTTCAACACTGTCGCTCTCCTCCAACATGATTTATCCATATCTTTATCACCAATCAGGGAACATCAAGTCACTGATCATCTCCAAGCAGAAATCATAAATTCCCAGCTGAGCATCTTCAAGACAAGATCAGACAGTACAATTACAAGGACATAAAGATCTACTTTCTTAATCAAAGACAACATAAATCATATTCACATATCATATGTCATAAACGTATTCATACATCGCATACATTACCTCATAATGAACTCATACATAACATGCAAAAGCTCTCATTTATTTTGAGGGATTCATTACATAACCCATGCATCATGACATTGCATAAAGATTAACTTTACCTTTTTCAGAATACAGGTACCGACAAATGAACGAAATCCCCAACTTTCCAAGATCTAATTCAGCTACTACGAACGGTACTGACACGATCAACGCTCGAAGATCTAATTCATTTACCACGAACGGTAATGACACGATCATTTTCAAAGTCTAATTCAGCTACTACGAACAGTACTGACACGACAAAAGATCTAATTCGGTTACTACGAACGGTACTGACACGGTCAACTCTCAGAGATCTAATTCTATCATCACGAACGGTGTAGACACGGTCACTGACCTTCTCAGTCTAATTCAGCTACTACGAACGGTACTGACACGACAGAAGATCTAATTCAGATACTACGAACGGTACTGACACGATCAAATTTCAGAGGTCTAATTCAGTCACTACGAACGGTGCTGACACGACAAGAGAATCTAATTCTATCATCACGAACGATGAAGACACGATTATCTCCTCAGATCTAATTCTATCATCACGAACGATGAAGACACGATCATCTTTCCAAGATCTAATTCAAGTATCACGAACGATACTGACACGATCAATTCCCAAGGATCTAATTCATCTACCACGAACGGTAATGACACGGTCAACGCGCAAACAACATCTTCTCAAAATTCAACTACCAGATGGCATCCACAAGGCCATCTCCGACAAAAGTCCCTACTTCAAATAGGGCAAATTTCTTGGTATTCTTATGTTCAATCATCTTCCACCTTCAGATACCGACTGGCGCGCAAACCACTCTACATCTTCAGGTTTAAGATAATTGAACAGGGGCAACTGTCATACCCCAAAATTTGCCCATGCTATTTTTCATACACAAAACCAAATCAAAAGACAAAGCTCCAAAACACAGTCTCCCACACAGAAGTTCTAAACTAGGGTTTGAATAATTCAGAGGAAAATCATTGAATCAATGGCTCAAGATGGTTCCATAGGGTCACTAACATCCCAAAGTATCTCCATATAAAGCTTCAAGTCAAACAGAGCAAATTTAGTCCCTCAAATCCTGATTAGGTCAACAGTCGGCTCTCAAGGGCAAAACAGTCATTTCAAGTCAATATATAGTCAAAACTCAAGATAGTTGGTCAACAACATCCTCATAACCCTAAAATCATCATTTGATCAAGGATCGATCATGATGATGCAAGGAAAGATCAGAGAAGTCAAAAGTCAAGAGTTACTATTTTGGGCATGAACTGAAAAAGTCAACCAAACTTTGAAAATTCACCAAATATTCATACTTCATCAGAAAAATTCCCTCCAAAGCTCATTTTAAAGGGAATTCATCCCTCTATCCAATGGTCCAAGAATCAGAGCTCATAGGTCAATGGTTTAAGAGATATTGCTTCATACATTATAGGTCCTTTTCAAAAGTCAACAAAAAGACACTTTTTTTTAAAAGGACATAAAATGAGCATGGAAAATGATTTTGATATGAGACCAAAGACATTGATTAGAGGACTCTCTAAGGTTTCTAAAAAGTCTTGGAACACTTCCATACCTCAAAAATTGAGGGAGATTGGCCTTCCTAAAGTTGGACCATTTTGGAGGGAGAAATATGAATGAATTTTTGAATTTTTGCTAATGGGCCTACATTTTTAAGATCCAAACTTGTTCCTCATGACATTATGAGCCCATAAATCAAATTCCACGAATTTACTTGAATTATGTGATTTATTATGAATTTTTATTCATATTAAAAGAATTTAAAATCAAAATAAATCATATAATTGCAAAAACTTGATTTGATTCTATTATTAACCACTTCCAATCACCAATTAAATCATATATTCAGTAAAAATTCGTGCAAAGCAAATTGGTAAGGAAAAGATTGAATTTGGACATATTTAGAAAGATTTACAAATCAAATTTTCTCAAATTACCAATCAAAGATTCAAGTGGATTTCTCTCAAAATTGTTGACCTAAACTATTCTATTATATAAGGGTAACTATTGCAGACCCCTAGGGTTACGTTTTTGGCAGCCTAATAGAACCAAACTCGAGTGCAAAAATTGGACAAAATTTCAAAAGTGAATTCTTGGTTGCAGACCGATTCAGAGCATCTCCTTGATCCCAATACCTTCCTTGAGGATCCCTGAACGTTTCCCAATCACTTTCGAGTCCTGAAGCATCAAGAATCACGCACTGTAAGTCGTTCTTGATTGGTTTTTATTCAGAATCGAATCCACTAAATCACGCATCCATACTTGAATTCAATGGCATATTATTGTTTATCTTAGTGTATTTGTCGTTTCTGGATAAATTGGTGTGTTATTATGCTGTTTCGAGCAATATGCCATGATTAGGGTTCTTGCTCCGATTTGGGGGTTTCTTGTACAAGTGAAATCAGGTCCAATTAGCCCCATGGTCATGCTCGCGAGGAGCAACCGGTTTGAATGGTAGGGATGCGCTATATTTATACGTTGATATTGTCGTATTCGCTATTTTTTTTGAGTTTTATACGCAGGGCTTTTACAGCGCTTCAAAGCAAAAAGCGCTGTAATAGATCGAGTTGCAGAAATCTGGGTGGAGAAGACGAAGCGTGGCAGGCTCCCATTGGCCAGTTCAAACAAAGCGCGCGTGCGCTTTACTTGGGTTCCATCAGATTCAGCGCAGCGCTTCTTTGCCAGCAATCATGCTCCTGCGCCATCTGTCCGTCCGATCTCATTAATCTGCAGATCCAATTGCTCCAAGGCTGCGTGACCACCATGGACTCTACACGCGCGTCACACCGAATCAGACCAGCTAAGTTTTTAATTTTTTTTATTTATAATTACACAATCAATTTTATTTATGAATATATGCATATACTTTGCCTTTTTTTTTTCTAAAAATCTTTTCATAATAAAAATATAATTATTATTTCTATTTTTATTTTTTTTTTTATCATTTTTTTTTACAATAATTAATATTTTATTTACTTATTTTAATTAAATAATTTATTTCATAATCCAAAACATTCAAATTAATTCATAAAAATTCATAAAAATCCATAAAAAATATTTTTGCGCTCGATTTTGATTTTCTTATCTTGATTAAATTAATTGGGTCATAAGACCAATAATTAATTTAAATCGTTGGCCTTTTCTTATTTAAATTCGTACCCGAAATCAGGGTTTACGAAGATCATGCCATACACTAAAAATCTTCTTCTTCTGTGCCTTTTTTAGGATTATCTTTTCAAATGCCTCCCGACTACGCGACTGACTCAAAAAACCCGAAGTTAAGTACTCTATTGATTTAATTTAACTTTATATTTGATTCATCTTTTAAAATTAGGGTTTGTGTCGCTTTCATCTTTTTCTGCCTTGTTTCAGGGTTTACCTCCGAGGCAACCTCCGACCGCCAACCATATCAGATCAAATTCAAAGCTAAGTGTCCTTTCTCTATTTTACTTTTAATTTCATTATTCTTTTTACTTTTATGGTTAATAAAGTTCGCCTCCGAATTAGTCATACACTCACCCTATTTTTATTTTGTTTGCCTTTTCAGGATTCGATGATTGCCAAAGCTACGAATGTTTGGTAACCCTAAACCCTGACTTTAATATTTTTCTGTTTTATTATTACTTGTGTCAAACCCTATTAAGGGATCCGCTGGTTACAATTCCCCTCTCCTCCGCTGGTTTCATTTCCCCCCTTCCCTTTATTGCTTTATATACTGCGTGGTTAGTAATTTAGGGAGTGCAACTCGTTAATTGAATTAGAATAACTAATTAAAAGATAAATATCTGAATTGAATCACGTGATTGATGCACACACGCACGCTTTTTGGGTAACCCTCTCTGTTGCCTTGTTGCCTGTTGCCTTGTTGCCTGTTGCCTTGTTGCCTGTTGCCTTTGTGTTTTGCAGAATAAGCCACGTCCCTCGAATTCGAGGATACCTCAGCCATGTTGCCTCGATAAAAAGGTCACGACCCTAATGATGCTGCCTTCGATACACAAATGACCTCGACCCTCGGATGTTGCCTACGGAAAAAGGCTGAGGTATCTTCTGGCTGCCTAACAAAAATGGCTTATTCTGATCCTTGCCTTAGACTACCTGCCCCTCTATGGCATGGGACAGTCTTATGGCAAAGGATGCTTCGATGACCCTTCAACCTCCAAACGAAAGGCTTCCTGCCCTCTTATGGCAAGGATAGACCCTTTCATTCTGAAAGGCTAAAAAGAGACCTATCATCTGAGTTTAAGGTAATTGCCCCTAATTGCCTTGCCATGCTCTATTTTCTATATTCTTTCTCAAAATTCTTCAAAAGCTTGCTACGCTCATTTACGAGCTAAAGTCCATTTTTCCTCTTTCATCTACATTTTCTGAAAACGAGCAAGCAAAGCAATTAAGAGCCCATGGAAAACCATGGATGCAAAGGGTGCCTTACACCTTCCCTTTGCATAAATTACCCCCCGAACTTAGATTTCTTTAAAAGGTTTTTTTCTGTTTCTTTTTGCCTTTCTGATTTAGTTTGGATAAAATAAAAGTCGGTGGCGACTCTTGCTTACCGCGACATTTCGATCGATAAAAAGTCAGTTCACCGTATTACAACTTGGAAAGTGATTTGAAATGTATGTGGACCAATTGTCATGGGAAGGTTGACTTCACCGATAACAGATTTTCGCGATCCATCAAATGCTTTGACTACTACACCACTGAATTTCATAGGCATTCCTTGGTAAGACAAGCGAGCAAGAGTCGTCTTTGGCATCACATTCAAGGAAGATCCGGTGTCTACCAACACATTGGACAAAGAGTCTGACTGACAGTTCATAGAAATGTGCAAAGCAAGATTGTGATTTTTACCCTCCTCGGGGAGTTCTTCATCACAGAAGCTTAAATTGTTACAAGCTGTTATATTGGCTATTATCCCATCAAAGTGGTCAACAGTCACATCATGATCTACAAAAGCTTGATCTAAAACCTTCATCAGGGCTTCCCTGTGGGCTTCTGAGTTTAACAGCAATGAAAGTATTGAGATTTTTGAAGGAGTCTGCATAAGCTGATCCACAATCTTGTATTCACTTCTTTTGATAAGTTTCAAAATTTCGTCAAAGTCAGGATTGACATTGGTTCGACTAGATTGACCAACATCAATGTTTGTATTACTGACAGGAGTTTCCTCGGGATTTCCCACTGGTGTATTGACAGGATTTTGTCCGGTTGTAGGAACAACAGGCTGCTTTGGAGGTAGTGGAGTATACACACGTCCACTTCTTGTTACACGACTTACATCAGCAATGTTTACGACAGATGAAAGAGTAGGTAAAGGAACTTCTTGTCCATCCTTTATCATTGTGGCATTGTAGTTGTATGGAACTGCCTTGTCAGAGTCATAAGGAACAGGTCCAGGTAAACAGATGATCAAAGGAGCAATAGGAACCTTCGGCTTGTTGTAAGTAACTTCCATGCGCTCAGGCATGTTGAAATGAGGAACGATGACGTTAACTGTAGGCATTTCCGAGTTGATATCTGAGACTAAAAGCTCATGCGGATAGCATCCTATCATGTTAACTTCATTTTCATCCCTATTTCTGTAGATCTCAATAGTACCATTATCTAGCAAAACTTGGAGATCTCTTCTCACAATCGAACACCCGTGAGGATCCACACAACATATTTTACAGGAACCATAGTGATGCTGGCGAAAACTCGGCCCTCGACAGAGAGTGGCGTGCATTTGTACCAAATCAGCTCTTGAGAAATTGATATTATAGACTCGGTATGGACCAGGACATCCGTACACCATGTTCACAACATGCCCTCCATGATTGGGCAGCGGATTTGCTTGCACATTAGGATTCAAATTTCTGAAAGAGAGGAGATTAGACCTAACCAACCTCTGGACTTCATATTTCAAAGCTATGCAATGCTCAAGATCATGGCCAGGTGCTCCTTGATGATAAGGGCATGAGACCTCAGCTTTGTACCACCATGGGAGTTTCTCAGGTACGGGTGGTGGCGCTTTAGTTTGAACAAGACCTCTTTCAGTCAAAGCAGGGTACAACTCTGTGTAGGTCATTGGAATCGGATCAAACTGTGGAGCTCTTTGCACACGATTCTGATTATTGTTAAACTGCTGAGCCTGTGGTCGAGGCTGTTGTTGCTGAAACTGCGGGGTAAATCCCGGATTCGGTGCTGTGTTAACGACTGGCGCAATGGCAGCTACCTGTCGTTGACGATTGACATTTCCTCTTGGCTTTCCTTGGGACACCATGTCAACACTTTGTTCTTTCTTCTTTGGGAAACCACTTCCGAACTTTTTTGTTCCGCTTGAAGATCCACCTTCTTTAGTTAGACGTCCAGTTCGGACCCCTTCTTCTAGACGCATACCCATGTTTACCATTTCGGTGAAATCACTTGGAGCACTAGCAATCATGCGTTCATAATAAAACGGACTGAGAGTATTCAAGAATATCTTTGTCATCTCTTTCTCTTTTAATGGTGGATTAATCTGAGCAGCAGTTTCTCTCCATCGTTGGGCATACTCTTTGAAAGCTTCATGGTCTTTCTGAGCCATGGACCGAAGCTGATCTCTGTCTGGAGCCATATCCGAGTTATACTTGTATTGTCGGACAAAGGCCTCACCTAGGTCATTGAATGTTCGAATATTAGTGCTATCCAAGCCTGTGTACCACTTCAGTGCGGCACCAGTCAAACTGTCTTGAAAGTAATGGATAAGCAACTGATGATTATCTGCATAGGTAGACATCTTCCTGGCATACATCACAAGATGGCTTTGTGGACAAGAACTACCTTTGTACTTTTCAAAGTCTGGAACCTTGAACTTAGCAGGTATTTGTACACTGGGAACCAAACATAGCTCTTGGGCATTCTTTCCAAACAAATCTTTTCCACGGATAGCTTTAACTTCTAGCTGCATCTTGTTAAACTGCTCTTGGAGATCTTCTACAAGATTACGCTGATTCGTGCTATCACCTTGATCATGATAAATCTCATTTCCATCATAAGGAACAGTGTGAACCGTAGGGGTCGGAACTGTCATAGTGGGTTGAGAAAGTGCCATAGTGACTTGAGAAAAAGTTACCCCCTGATTTGGAGTGAACTGTGAACTTTGTGCAGCAGGCGCTTCAGTTGTGGATGTTTGAACCCCAGAGAAATTATGACGGAAACCTGTACCAAAGCTGAAAGGCGGGCCCCAACCTTCTGGCATGGAGAAAGATGGAATACCGAATGCAACTGTAGAAACCGGAGTAGTGACTTCAGATGTTAGCGTCGCTTGGCTGTTAGGTGGCGGCGGCTGATTCTGTGCGGCCATTAAGGAGTCAACCAGAGTAGTGAGACTTTCCAACTTTTCCTGAAGAGTGGTCACTGTACCACGGAGCTCAATATTCTCTTGTTCAGAGTGTTCCATTACTCTTCTTCTGCTTGAACGAGTATTGTATCTGTGATCTGATTGCGAGCGTGGTCGAGAAACTTTGAGACGCGACAGCTTGACGATCTATTGGAGAAAGATCCAAAAGATGAGACTCTATACAACAGACTCGATATGCAGAATGATGTATGCTAAAAAGAAATTTATGATTTTTCCAAATATTTTAAAGATTATTTCCTTGCAAACATTTGAACACAAACAAATCTTTTATTCATTCATTTTTTATTATAATAATGGGAAATGTTACAACATTGGAGCGTAGCTCCTTACAAAAGCAAATGATAAATAAAAAAAGCTAAACAAATCCTAAGCATCTTCATCAGACGAAGAACCAAATGCATTGTGCAGCTTGAGCTTCATGATTTCTTTCCCATAGTAAGCTTTCAATTCGGCCTTTTCAGTCCTCAGCTTGTCAACAACATTCTTCCAATCATCAGGAGTCGGAGCGTTGCTTGTTGAGCCTTCAAGATTTTTCTTGCTTTCTTTGATGTACCTCTTGATTGCAGCGTCTTTCTGACGAATCTTCTCATCTTTGCTCATGAGCCATCCATCTTGATAATAGAGAGTTTCTTCGTGATCTTTCACTCTTTTCTTCAACTTTCTATTTTCCACCTCAGTGCTACGAAACTTTTCTTCCCAAGCATCTTTTTCTGTCCTCATCTTGGCTAAAGTGTCTTGGTATTCCTCCATAGTGGGAATGTTGGGTCGTTGAGACACTGCAGGAAACATGGGTTTTTCATAAGTATAAGGCATTTGAAACTCCTTTGCTCTTTTCTTTACCCAGCAGGTGTAGGCGTCCATGGCAATGCAATTTCTTTCCTCACCTTTTTCTTTCCATCGGACGTCGTACCAGGCTCTCACCATTCTTGCTTTCAACCTTTTAGGATTATCCCCTTCTCGGTAGAAGTAGCCTTCCACTGCGGGACCAACGGGTTTAATTGAATTTGCATACCCGAGTTGTCGTCGGGCTAGGACCGGATTATAGTTAATTCCCCCTTGTGTACCAATGAGGGGTACGTTGGCGAACTCTCCACAACTTTCAATGGTTTCTGTACCACAGCGAGCCAAGGTATACCAATGAATATCATTATTAGTAAGAGACATAAGTCTTCGAGGCCAACGCAAACCTTCTCGGTTTTCCGTGAAAATAGGAGACTCAGGTAAGTGTGAAACAATCCATTTGAACAACAAAGGTGCACAACATACAATGATTCCACCGCCTTGGCGATTCCTATGATGGACAGAGAAATACATGTCACCAAGCAAAGTCGGAACGGGATTTCCAATTAGAAAGATTTTTATGGCATTGATATCAACGAAGTTATCGACATTGGGAAACATAACCAACCCATAGATGAGCAAGGCTAGTACAGCTTCAAAAGCTATCATGCTACCAGTTTCGATGAAATCAAAGGCTTTCTTTATCAGGAAGTGTGAGGTTAATCCCGGGAGGTTTCCTTTGGTAGTCCAATTACTCTCTACTTCAGACTTTTTCATATGGGTACTTGCCGCAATGACGTGTGACTTAGGAATGGCTTCCAAACCATTGAAGGGTATTTTGTCAGACACGGGAATACCCAAAAGATTGGCATATTCTTCCAAGGTCGGTACCAACTGGTAGTCTGGAAAGGTAAAACACCGGTAGACGGGATCATAGAACTGAACCAGAGTTTTGAGAAGTCCTTCATCAACATGAGTGTTCAGGATAGGCAAAAGCTTTCCATAACTTTTCCTAAAATTAGAAGGATCTTGTACAGAAGATGCTAACTCTATCAGTCTTTCTACATCAGGCGTTTTGAAACCGTACTTTTTGGTATACCTTTTTTCCATAACTTAATCCTATAATGTTTGCAAAGAAAATTCTCTAAAATTTTTGGAAAAATCATGTTTTTTTTATGGAAAAAGATGGGTTTTTTAATGAATGTATGAATGCATGGATGCGTGGATGCCACATATTCAAACATGGTGAAACAAACATGGTAACGCAAACAGGGTAACGCGAACATGGTAACGCATATATGGTAACACAAACATGGTAACGCATAGGTTCAAAGGTCCAAAGTCACGAGCATGAGGTCAGAGAACCAAAAATGGGATAGATCTAGTTAATCACCTGCATGACATGTTCTACTGATACGTCAGAGTCTACATTTTTCTTTCGGATATTACCGGCCTTCCACAATTAAACTCATGAGCCAGTAATATTCTCAAGAAAAACTCGTCTGAGTGTGGTTCTCCGCATGACAACTAATCCAAGTCTTCACCTGAATAGTTTCTGCACCACAACCTAATAAGGCCAGGATGGGTTGGGGTTCTACGGTCTCTCAGCTTCTACAGTTCAATGAAAGTAATAATGTCTTCGCTACGAAACATGCTAAACATATATTACCAACAAGGAACCTCCACTGAGCGGAAGGATTCTCACGTGCGCCTGCACATGACTATACCCTCCACCTAATTTCTTATGTGTACTTAATCCGGGTTAGGATTTGTCCATAATGTATCACTTGTAACAGAACCACGCAAGTAATAGAACCAGAACCACACATATAACAAAAAATGAAATGAAAAATAAAGCAAATAGAAATAACCCTTCCTTTGGAAACAATAAAAAGATGGTCCCCAGTGAAGTCGCCATTTTTCTGTCGCGGGCGAAAAATCGTTTTGTTCCTCTTTTTTGTGGGATGAGACACCTGATGCCTTCTTTGGGCTCGAGTGCTCATAAAAAATGATTTTTCTTTTGTATCGACCAAACTTTTTATTATTTCCAAAGGAGGAAAAGGAAAAAAGCTGCAATAACCTAAAAGTGAGGGGAGATCTTGGGTAAGAGGGTTGGTTATACGAAGGGAAGGTATTAGCACCCAACGTATCTATAGTACTCTATAGGTTTCTTTGCTTTGTTTTTCATTCCATGTTATTGAGAGGTTCTTGTGAAATAGGTGGGACCTAAGGTGTTTGTTTGATTATGCTCGCAAAGATCATCGCGATCCTCTGCATACATATCCCTTAGAGGGAATCAGAGCATCTGTAGCTCGGGGTCTACGGGTGCTAAGGTTTGAATGGTTTTTTTTGTTTTGTTTTGCTCGCCAAGGATCGACCTTGTGCCTACGTATTCTCAAAGGGATGTTGAGAAAGTCAGAGCAATCGTAGTTCCCACTTATGCTAGTGGAAGCAAAGGAAAATAGACAAATGTCGTCTAAATGCTAGATGTATCTAATCTATATCATCACATACATCTGTTTGATTTTTGTTTGAAATTCTTTTCATTATAAGCCCGGGGCCATGCCACTTAGGGTGCTTAGAATGATAAAGATGTTTTTGTTTAACCAGCCTTGTGGCAAAAATTTCAATGAAGTCAGCCTTGTGACAACAACTTTGATTAATCAGCCAGCCTTGTGGCAAAAGTTTCAATGAAGTCAGCCTTGTGACAAAAACTTTGATTAATCATCCAGTACGGTGGTAAAACAGTTTGATTGATTAGCCAGCCTTGTGGCAAAAAAGTTTGATTGATTAGCCAGCCTTGTGGCAAAAAGTTTGATTGATTGATTGTTTGTGATGATATATAAGAGATACTCCTAGCATAGAGATGAAAAATGTCTAATCTCCTAGGGTATTTGGTTTTGGATATTGGGGGATGCTTATAAGAAGCCCGTGGGTCCTTGTACGAAGCCCAAGAGGAGGCTATCCGAGGGTCCTTGCATTGTAAGCCCAAGAGGAGGCTATGGGAGGGACAATCCAGGGTCCTTGCATTGTAAGCCCAAGAGGAGGCTATGGGAGGGTCACTCGTTTGTACAAAGCCCAAGGGGAGGCGTGGTATAGTTGGTTTGAGCTCTTAGAGCGATTTCACCGGGAAACCATACTCTATGTCCTAACCTAAACTAGGGAGATTCTTTGCACGAAGCCCAATAGGAGGCTATGGGGAACCTAGTGTTGTACTAAGTTGAACAAGTATAATAACACAATCACACATATGAACAAGTACAAATAAATATGCACAAGTACATGAACAAGTATGAACAGTTATATGAACAGTTATATATGACAAAGTGTGTGTATATAATGGAGTTTATGAAGGAAATATACCTGTAAGCATGATCCGTTTGTATACACAGGGCTCGGGACTCACACTTGGGGAGAGGTTCATTTGAGTTTATTCAAAGCTATGTAAACAGGTATTTACAAAAGGGCTTGGGACTTATACCTACATGGAGGCCCATGATATTTTTGGGAAGATTTAAAGAAACCTTCATTTTTGGTTTGTATTTCAAAGTTAAAAAACAACTGATCGAGATATGTACAAAAGGCGTACAATGAAATACCTAATTTCATGTACTGGAGTGGGTATGTACAAAAGGGCTTGGGGCTTATACCTACATGGAGGCCCATGGTATATTGAAAAGTTTTGAAGTTTCTTTGAAGTTTTGTTGTTTTGAAAATGATTTGAAAATTGTTTGAAAAGATTTTATTTTGAAGAAGTTTTATGGTTTTGAAAACTGTACAAAAAGAAAAGAAATGAGACTTACACTCTCTAATATTCGAGAGGCCCCTGTTTTATTTTCATAAAACAGGGTGGATGGTTTGAAAAAGATGTGTGATTTGTTGTTAAAAAAACTGTTTGAAAGTTTTGGAAAAAAGTTTTCTGTACAAAGAAAGACGAAAGGGACTTATACTCTCTAATATTCGAGAGGCCCCACTTCGTTTTGAAAATCAATTGATCAATCAAAAAGTTTTAATCAAAAAGAAGTGGTTTATCGTTTTGAAAAAGAATCGCGATCGCTCGTCTCAAAACGATTTGAATTTTGAAAGAAGTTAATTTAATCAATGATGAGCAAAAAGATTATACTTAATTAACACTTAGGTGATTAGGGTTTGCTTCAAAAAATATTTACAAGTGATTAAGTTTGAAAATCAAATGAAAAATAATATTTAAAAGTATTAAAAATACTTAAAAACAAGTCATTTTAAACTTAATTAAAAATATATTAAATGAATCTTTTTTTGTGATTTTTTTTTTAATATTATCAAAATATGTATATTAAATAAAGAGTGTAAAAAAAAATGAAGTGAAAATAAAGAATTTTGATTGGTTAAATTAATTGGTGAAGTTTGTTAAAAATGAAAGAAAATAGGTTGCAAAAAAAATGGTTTTGTCTCCACTAGGGCTTGAACTCACGCCCTTATGTTCACCAGCCAAAACACTTGCCAACCCAGCTGCGCGCGCAGCTTGTTATTATAACTACCCCCTTTAGTTATATTTAAAAATGAACATTTGAAATTTCTGAACAGAAAAAGGCGCCAAGAACACATCCCCAATTTGATTTTGAAATTTCTGAAAACTGAACCAAATTGATCAAGTGAAGGGTCTATCTCACTCGGTTTTTTACAAGGATCATGATGGTGCCCTCATAATTCATTTATTTTTGCTCTAAGGTGATCAATTTTGTGATGAACACGAAGAACCCTAATATGACAAATCATTGTGAAATCGTGTATGATCATGATATGATGCAATTGATTGAGGGTTAATGATCCTCATAGGTGCAGAAACAAGATGGTATATCAATATTTCATTTATGATGCGTGCATGATAGAGTTTGAAGTTCATGAGCACTTACCTCAAAAACGGCCAAACTGAGAATTGAATTCTGCAAATGAGGAGTTCCAGTTGTTGTTTCTTGATCTGGACAGCATCAGTGGACCTTATGGAAGGTGTTTGAATGCCTGGAATGAATTGAAAACCCCTGGACCAGTTGGTGATGCTCGATCTGCAGTAGGACTCAAGTGAGGATCAAGCTTGATGATTTTGGAGTTACAGGTCAGGGAGGATGATTGGGATAGCTCACATATGGTATATAGGATGTGTTAGAAGCATTAGTTTGGACAGAAATGAGCTTGTGTGAATTTTGGCATGATAAGGCTCATTTCATGTTCATATGGAGGTTGAAAAGTGAATCTGAGTTTTGGGGTGATTTGGGGTGTGTGAGTGGATCAAACACATCACATTTGATGTTTATGAGATGTTAGAACCCTCACTTTGGCCAGAACTTCAAAGATTTAGAGGTTGAGAATTTTACCTCTTTGAAACTTAAGAAACTTGCATTCTAAGAAAGAAGAGAGAAAACCTATAATTGTGAGGTTTTGGTGTGAATTGAAGAGTGATTTAAACCTCTATTTATAGGCCAAGGATTCTGAACTCCAAGCTTTGCAACTTGCTTCAAGAAGTGATGATTTGGCTTAAGGGATAAAGTGGAATCTTTCACATTAAATGCAAATGGTTAAAGTAACTAAACCATGGTTATTTTGGCCAAGCTTCTTATCCCTTTCCTATCTGATCTTAAACCAGAAAATATCATTCAATCATTGCTTTGGTGTGTCATTACTTGCATTATTTGGCAAATTGGTTCATAACTTTGCAAAAATGGCTTGAAATTTCAAGTGAAATGGTCACTAATGTCAAAATTCAAAACCATAGCTACACTCCATATTTTTTCATGCTCTTGGACATTTTGGAAAGCTCATATTACACACTTCAAAAGCCTAGTTGAAAGTTTCTTCAAGATCCTTAAGGAAGTGGGTGAAAAAGTTCCATGAACTTTGAAGAAAATGAAGTTTTAAGTGAAATTTTCATAAGATACCAACTTTGAAGCTCCATATCTCTTAAATGGTTGATCTTATGGAAAAAAATTATATGTGTCAAAGTTGTTTATTGGATCAAAATCTACAACTTTCATGTTGGAAGTTTTTTTCAGTTTGTAGGTGAAATTTTGAGTTATTCCCCTCCAAAGTTTGGAAAAAACCATGAAAAACACTTAGAAAAATTTCTAAGTATGAAAAGTCAAACTTTTGACTTTTTGATTCTTGATTGATTTTCTTGATTTCTCTTGATCAAATGACTTCATATATCATATATTAATGATTTAAAACTTCAAAAGTCATGGTTGACCCAATTTCCCCAAAAGTCAATGGTGATCTTGTACAGTTGACTTTTTCAGACGAATCGCGTTTCTGGAGTTTTCAATGAAACAGGCTATCCTCATCAAATGAATGGTATGAATGGATCACATTGAAGCATTAGAGGATATTGAGCCATGGTTTGAGTTGTGGCACCATGTCCTGATTAAAAAGTCAGTTGTTCAGTGAATTAGGTCAAAACCCTAATTGTCGACCTGATGAAATTGATGACTGTGGACCTTGAATTGAGATGTAATCTCCATGGTATGTTGTTATAGGGATTATTTGAGGATGATTGAAACCTTTGATTGACTTCCTGGGGGTTTTTAGGGTTTCCCAAATGTGATCCCTGATTTTAGTCCCTGATAGTTCCAAAACCCTGATCTGAGGATTTGTCTGATCAATCTTTGTGTAGGAGATGTTATGAGCCAATGGATTAGGTCAAAATGATGCACTTGAGGTCTTGATATCATGTCCCAAGCCATTAGGTCAAATTCTGAGCAAAAGTCAGGAGTGTGCTGTCTTCAGTCAAAACCCTAATTCAGTCGATTCAAAGCTGTTGAGCTTGCTGAAATGAATCTCTGAGGACCAAATGTTGATTATTGATGAAGATGATTCATTTGAGATGAAGGGAGAACAAAACCCTAATTGACTGTTGCTTGTACTGATGAGTGATCTCTTGTTTAAACCCTGCTGAGTCACAAGTAGCAAACACAAGCTATGCAATTTGTTAGAGATGCAAATGGTGCATATGCAAATGATATGAGGTGGTATCTTAGGTCAAAAATTGGGGTATGACAACTTGCCCTTTATTTTCTTAAGCACCACCCCAAACTTACAATTTCACACAAGTTCAAAAGAAACAATAATTACACAAGTGCCAAACAAAAATGATAGAATTATGGTTAAGGATGACATGTGTGGGTTTAACAAACAAGGGGGGATGGCTCAACGGGTTTAACGAGGGATAAAACAAAAATAAATGAAGGACAGAAAGGCTCTGGGGAGAACAAACAAGTGCCTCAGTGTGTGATTTCATAATTGTACTGTGTCGGTAGGACAAACGCAAAATTAGAGAGATAAAGTCATACCTGATTTCACTCTCATGATGATCTTTACATGTGTTTGGCATTTTATGTTCCTCACCATGTAGGCTAAGTTTGCAGCTTCAACACACCCTTTATGTCATGTGACTTTCCTTTCCGGCTCGATTTCACCACTTACCTTCTCAGTCCAGTTCTTCAAGTTGCGTCCGACACTTTCGGCTATGTCCACTTCCAAAGTACCTCGAGAGATTAAGTTCGGGTTGCATCTTTCATCCACTAACTACCAATCATCAGTCATTCGGCATCCATCACTCAATCTATAACACAATGTCAACACAACACACAAACAAAAACAAAAATGGAAAACAACTAAAAGCAAATGCAAAGAACCCCTCCCACACTTGAACTAAACATTGTCCTCAATGTTTTAGAACCAGCCTCAGAGAGGTTGCTTACAGAGGTATTGCATTCCAATGATCACTTCCTCGATTCCACTAGAGATGCTCTCTTTTATTTCCTGAAAATAAAACAAACAACCAGAAAGATTTATTATTAAAACCGTGGGTTGCCTCCCACGAAGCGCTTCGTTTAACGTCGCATGGCTCGACGGTCCGTTACCCTTTATTATGGAGGGTATTTCCTTCTCCAAACCTTTTTGCTTGTTACTTTCTCCACCAAGAACTCATGAAGATGAAAGGCATGGACCACTTTTCTCTTTAACTCACTTTCAACCTTCATCTTCTCACCTTGGTTTTCTTCTTTCTTTTTCTTCTTAACATCTAAAGCGACTTTAGGACTTTTGATAGAAGCATGAGCTAGTTCCACCTGAGAAGCTATGCTTGAAACTTTTTCTTGGAGATGTTTAGGACTTTTGTCTTCTCCCTCACTTTCGATCATACCAACAGAAGCTTGATCATGTACACCTTCACTTTGTTTCTTGACTTCTAACATCTTCAAGGTTACTTCTTCATCAAATGATTTCACCGTTAGAGTCCCTTTCTCAATGTCAAAGTTGCAACGACTTGTCAACAAAAATGGTCTCCCAAGAAGGATAGGAGTTTCTTCATCTTCAGGAATGTCCATGATGTGGAAGTCAACAGGGAATACAAACTTGTCAATCTCCACTAATACGTCTTCAGCTATCCCATATGATTTCTTGATGGTGTGATCAGCGAACTTCAACTTTGTCTCACTTTCACTTATCTTTCCCAATTCGAGCTTTTTAAAGATAGATAGTGGCATTAAACTCACACTAGAACCCGAATCAATGAGTACCTTTTTAAACATTCTGTTCTTGATAGTGCATGGTATTGCTGCTGCTCCAGGGTCTTTCTTCTTTATGGGGATCTTCCTTGCTGGAGAGACTATACTACACTTTTCTGTTGCAATTTCTGGTTCTCCCCCCATTGGCCTCTTTTTACCGATAACCTCCTTCATAAACTTCTTGTACAAAGGCATTTGCTCAAGTGCTTCAAAGAAAGGTAGATTAACCTCTAATTTTTTAAACAAGGCTGCAAACTTCTCAAAATCCTTCTCTGTTGAATTCTTCTTTGTCACTCTAGAGGGAAAAGGAAGCTTGATTGCCGGTTTAGCATCTTTCTTATTTTTCTCTTCAAGTTGCTTAACCGGTGGTATCACAATTTCGGGCTCTTTCACATTCTCTCTTATCTCCAAATCTACCTCAATCACAAAGGGGTCATCTATTTCCTCTTTTTCTTTTTCCGATTCTGCCACTTTCTTACTCCTTGTAGTAACAGCATTAATCTTCTCTAGATTTTTCTGATCTTTCACAGTTTCGTTCGGAAAGTTTCCTTGTGCCTGTAGAGTGAGATGTTGTGCTATTTGACCTATTTGAACTTCAAGATTTTTGATTGAAGCCGTGGTGTTCCTGAGGTTGGCTCTTGTCTCTTCTTGAAACTGAGAGTTTTGGGTTGCCACTTTTTCAAGAGCGATCTCCCAATCTTCTTTCTTTGGTACCTGTTGTTGAAATTGTTGAGGATGATGTTGGAATTGTTGTTGATATGGAAGTTGTTGTTGTGGTTGCGCTGGAGTTTGAAATTGGGTTGATCCTTGCTTTTGAAAGTTTCCTTGTTGGTCCTTCCATGCGAAATTATGATGATTTTTCCAACCCAGATTATAAGTATTGGCGTATGGATTATTTTGCCTCAACATATGAATTTGTTCCACCTGTTCCTGCGTTGCCACACAATGCATAGCAAAATGTGGTCCACTACATATTTCACATACAACTGAGGCAGCTGGTTCAATTTGTGCTACCTTTTGTTCACTAAGATTCATCTTCTTCAGTCTTCTTTCTACTTCAGCTGCAATTTGGTCTTCCATTTTAACTACCTGATCAGCAAGCTTCAAATCAATTTTACCTTCTGGTTGGCTCATAGCGCGGTCATATAACTCAATGTGCTCATTGGCGGCAATCACTTTTATGATTCTCTTGATACCAGTGGCTGTTGCAAAGTTAGTTGAGCCACCGGCAGCAGTGTCGATAAGCTGTTTTGTCTTAGGTCGGAGACCATTAACAAAAGTCTGCATTTGCTCGGTTGGGTCCATGTTATGAGTAGGACAAGCAACCAAACACCTCTTAAACCTTTTATATGCATCTCCCAACGATTCCCCTTCTTTCTGCTTAAAATTCACTATATCATATCTTTTTCGAATGAAGACTGATGCGGGGAAGTATTCGTTCAAGAAAGCGGTTTCCATCTGTTGCCATGTTGTGATGCTTCCAGCTGAAAGTGAGTAAAACCACTCTTCCGCATCTTCAGATAAGGTAAAAGGAAACATTACAAGTCTCTTAGCTTCTTCAGAATGACCTTCAATCTTTAATGATGTTGTCGTGGTGAGGAATCTTTGTAGATGCTTATTTGCATCTTCATTGATTCGTCCCGCAAACGGCTTGCTCTCCAACTGTCGGATAGTTGAAGGATGAAGTTGGAAGTGTGCAACATTTACCGGTTGGTTTACAATGGTCATTCTTCCAAGCGGTGCATTGGCCCTTCCATAATCACCCAAAAGTCTCTCTGGAGGAGGTGGATCAGCTGCCATAGTTTCAGGCTCAGAATCTGACTGCTCGGACTGAATAGATATTACTTCTTCGTCTTCAGATTCTGAAACTACAGGGGAGTCTTCTTTCGATGCCAGTCTTTTTCGCTTGACTTCTCGGAGTCGTGCTCTCAATAGTCTTTTTGGTTCTGCGTTAAAAAGAAGTTCAGCTGAGGCTTTACCTCGCATACAAGATTAGAAATCGATGAGTAGATAAGTTAAAAAAAATTAAAATTAAAATAAGCAAATAAAAATTTCAGCAAAAAGAATTTTAATTGCAGAGCAATAAAATTATAATTGACTAAAATAAAACTTATATTTTGGCAATCCCCGGCAACGGCGCCAAAAACATGATCGGAAAAATAGCAAGTGTACTATTTTCACCGATGTAGTAATAAGGGGTTTTACCCCAAGTATCGATCACGAGGATTGCGTAGGAAACACAAGTTATTTAAGTCAATTAAACAAAAGAGCAAATAGGTGTTTTGTTCTAATGCAATAAGTAAATTTAAATAACAGAAATAATAAAAATAAGCTGAAATAAAAGTTTGACTTTTTAGATGTAATTTGAGGTAATGCCAGGGTAGGTGTTTAATCTTCCTTATAATGACTCTGTAAAAAGATCTCTTCAACAAGTTCATAGACTGCAACTATTTGTTCTTAAGGGTGTTTCCCTAAGTCCTTAGTGGAAAGCCTTTTGGTTTGCAATCCTATTGCCTAAGTCCTTAGAAACAAAGGTTTGCAAACCAAAGATGTAAATAATCAAGAATGTTCAAATAACCTTTCGATATCCCTAGTCCTAGGTGATAACTACTAGATCAAATTGTTTAAAAACCTTAACAACCGTAGTCCTACAAATTGTTAACCGTAGATCAATCTTTGTTTTTCCAACAAAGAAGGCATAAAAACATTAAACAATCAAATTGCATAAAACTAATACTTGATTGAAGAAATACGGAATTCAAAAGTCATTACAATTCAAATCAGGGACACCCCCCTGGCATTGGGGGGTTTAGCCTCTCATAATATTCAAGAAACCAAAATCAGAAAGTTTAGACATTTACAAAAGATTAGGAGAACTCTGATCTTCAATGGTTTCCACCGTTGAATCTCTTCGTCTTCCACCACCTTGATAACGCTATCTTGCTCTCCTCTGGAATTCTTTCGTACCATCAAAAGTCCTCTTCCCCTTGTCTCTCAAGCTTCTTTTAATCCCTCTAGGTTTTCAGATTTCCGCCACAATGCCCAAACTGCCCCCGGACTTTAAAAATTGGAAAAACCACAAATTTAGAAATCCTGCCCGCACCGCTGACACGGCCGTGTCCCTTGACACGGGCAGACCGTGTCCGCTTCTGGTCTGGGAGATAAATTCTTCTTGAGGCCTGACACGGCCGTGTCAGGTGGCACGGTCAGACCGTGTCCGCCTCTGCCCATATGCTTTTTCCTTGCTTTTTGCTTCTTTCTTCACATCTTTTGGCCACGCGATCTTCCATCACTCTGAAGCTAACCTGAAACCATTACCAAACGAGATCAAAAGCACCTAATTGACAATGAAAACGACATAAAAATACATTGCTCATAAAATAACTAGAATTAGATGAATTAAAGTAAAACACTTAAAAACAACCACAAAGTGTTACCAAGAATGGCGATCTTATGCCGAATTTATGACGAAATTAAGTAGAAATGGTGACCGATCAAAAACTTGATCGGAAAAATAGCAAGTGTACTATTTTCACCGATGTAGTAATAATGGGTTTTACCCCAAGTATCGATCACGAGGATTGCGTAGGAAACACAAGTTATTTAAGTCAATTAAACAAAAGAGCAAATAGGTGTTTTGTTATAATGCAATAAGTAAATTTAAATAACAGAAATAATAAAAATAAGCTGAAATAAAAGTTTGACTTTTTAGATGTAATTTGAGGTAATGCCAGGGTAGGTGTTTAATCTTCCTTATAATGACTCTGTAAAAAAATCTCTTCAACAAGTTCATAGACTGCAACTATTTGTTCTTAAGGGTGTTTCCCTAAGTCCTTAGTGGAAAGCCTTTTGGTTTGCAATCCTATTGCCTAAGTCCTTAGAAACAAAGGTTTGCAAACCAAAGATGTAAATAATCAAGAATGTTCAAATAACCTTTCGATATCCCTAGTCCTAGGTGATAACTACTAGATCAAATTGTTTAAAAACCTTAACAACCGTAGTCCTACAAATTGTTAACCGTAGATCAATCTTTGTTTTTCCGACAAAGAAGGCATAAAAACATTAAACAATCAAATTGCATAAAACTAATACTTGATTGAAGAAATACGGAATTCAAAAGTCATTACAATTCAAATCAGGAACACCCCCCTGGCATTGGGGGGTTTAGCCTCTCATAATATTCAAGAAACCAAAATCAGAAAGTTTAGACATTTACAAAAGATTAGGAGAACTCTGATCTTCAATGGTTTCCACCGTTGAATCTCTTCGTCTTCCACCACCTTGATAACGCTATCTTGCTCTCCTCTAGAATTCTTTCGTACCATCAAAAGTCCTCTTCCCCTTGTCTCTCAAGCTTCTTTTAATCCCTCTAGGTTTTCAGATTTCCGCCACAATGCCCAAACTGCCCCCGGACTTTAAAAATTGGAAAAACCACAAATTTAGAAATCCTGCCCGCACCGCTGACACGGCCGTGTCCCTTGACACGGGCAGACCGTGTCCGCTTCTGGTCTGGGAGATAAATTCTTCTTGAGGCCTGACACGGCCGTGTCAGGTGGCACGGTCAGACCGTGTCCGCCTCTGCCCATATGCTTTTTCCTTGCTTTTTGCTTCTTTCTTCACATCTTTTGGCCACGCGATCTTCCATCACTCTGAAGCTAACCTGAAACCATTACCAAACGAGATCAAAAGCACCTAATTGACAATGAAAACGACATAAAAATACATTGCTCATAAAATAACTAGAATTAGATGAATTAAAGTAAAACACTTAAAAACAACCACAAAGTGTTACCAAGAATGGCGATCTTATGCCGAATTTATGACGAAATTAAGTAGAAATGGTGACCGATCAAAAACTTGATCGGAAAAATAGCAAGTGTACTATTTTCACCGATGTAGTAATAATGGGTTTTACCCCAAGTATCGATCACGAGGATTGCGTAGGAAACACAAGTTATTTAAGTCAATTAAACAAAAGAGCAAATAGGTGTTTTGTTATAATGCAATAAGTAAATTTAAATAACAGAAATAATAAAAATAAGCTGAAATAAAATTTTGACTTTTTAGATGTAATTTGAGGTAATGCCAGGGTAGGTGTTTAATCTTCCTTATAATGACTCTGTAAAAAGATCTCTTCAACAAGTTCATAGACTGCAACTATTTGTTCTTAAGGGTGTTTCCCTAAGTCCTTAGTGGAAAGCCTTTTGGTTTGCAATCCTATTGCCTAAGTCCTTAGAAACAAAGGTTTGCAAACCAAAGATGTAAATAATCAAGAATGTTCAAATAACCTTTCGATATCCCTAGTCCTAGGTGATAACTACTAGATCAAATTGTTTAAAAACCTTAACAACCGTAGTCCTACAAATTGTTAACCGTAGATCAATCTTTGTTTTTCCGACAAAGAAGGCATAAAAACATTAAACAATCAAATTGCATAAAACTAATACTTGATTGAAGAAATACGGAATTCAAAAGTCATTACAATTCAAATCAGGGACACCCCCCTGGCATTGGGGGGTTTAGCCTCTCATAATATTCAAGAAACCAAAATCAGAAAGTTTAGACATTTACAAAAGATTAGGAGAACTCTGATCTTCAATGGTTTCCACCGTTGAATCTCTTCGTCTTCCACAACCTTGATAACGCTATCTTGCTCTCCTCTAGAATTCTTTCGTACGATCCAAAAAAGTCCTTTCCCCTTGTCTCTCAAGCTTCTTTTAATCCCTCTAGGTTTTCAGATTTCAGCCACAATGCCCAAACTGCCCCCGGACTTTAAAAATTGGAAAAACCACAAATTTAGAAATCCTGCCCGCACCGCTGACACGGCCGTGTCCCTTGACACGGGCAGACCGTGTCCGCTTCTGGTCTGGGAGATAAATTCTTCTTGAGGCCTGACACGGCCGTGTCAGGTGGCACGGTCAGACCGTGTCCGCCTCTGCCCATATGCTTTTTCCTTGCTTTTTGCTTCTTTCTTCACATCTTTTGGCCACGCGATCTTCCATCACTCTGAAGCTAACCTGAAACCATTACCAAACGAGATCAAAAGCACCTAATTGACAATGAAAACGAAATAAAAATACATTGCTCATAAAATAACTAGAATTAGATGAATTAAAGAAAAACACTTAAAAACAACCACAAAGTGTTACCAAGAATGGCGATCTTATGCCGAATGTATGACGAAATTAAGTAGAAATGGTGACCGATCAGGTTAACAAGTGGCAGTCTTCCAGAGGAAGATAGTTTGTTTACCCTTGCTGATCCACAGCAAGCTGACTAATGGCAATCTTTTTTCAAAAAAAAGAGGGAATAGTTTGTTCACTTTTGGGATTCCCCAACCAAGATTCTCCGGCAGATCGACAGTTGGCAATATTCTCCAAGGATACAGTTTGTCCAATTTTGGATTTCCCCACGGAGTCGACGAATGGCGGTTTTTCCCCCTAGGAAAATGGTCTAACAAATCCCCGGCGGAGTCGATAAATGGCAGTCTTTCCAAAAAGATAGTTCAGATTCCTCAGCAAAGTTGACAAATAGCAGTCTCCTTCAAGAGGAAAGTTTGTTCCCCTAGCAGTCGACGAATGGTAGTTGTCGCACGCTCGCGAAAAATGAACAGAGTCGCCACCAATATATTTATCCCATAAGGGAAAGGAATATCAGAAAACCTAACAAAGGAAGGAACAGGGTCTTGCGACCAGAGAATCTAGGTGCGGGAGTCGGTTACGCGAGGGGAAGGTGCTAGCACCCCTCACGCCCATCGTACTCGATGGTATCCACCTATGTTTGTTTCTATCTAAAGGGTGTGTCTATGTCTATGTATATGTGAATGAATGCAAAAGAAATACGGGGAAAAGAAGGAATTATTTACAAGTGTGCTCGTTCAAGCCCCGCGACTTGATGCCTACGTATCCCTTTCAGGAATCAGAGCGCCGTAGTTCGGCTAAAGATTTTCTGTTTGTTTTTGTGTTTTTTAGTTGGGCGGAGTTAACGCTCGCGCTCTTGCATAAGGGATCGACCTGGGATGCAATAGAGCGGAGATAACAATGCCCTTAAGAAAGGAGAGAAAGAGAGAGAGTTTGAGTGTTTCGAGGAAATCCCTAAAGCAAGGGAAACTCGAGTTACTCTTTGGTTTGTGTTTTTTAGAATTTGGGAACTTACGCCCGAATGGAACCCTAAAGCAAGGGAAATCCAGGCACTCGAATGATTCCCTAAAGCAAGGGAGATCCAAGCTTCCATTCCCTTTTTAAAGATTTTCACTTTGGTTATTAGTGTTTTAAGTGTTTTCTTTGTATTTTTTAAAGGGATTTTATTCAAGCATTTTTATTAGTGTTTTATGTTGAAAAGAAAAAGAAACTATCCTAAGCATGAAGGGAATTTCTACCTAATGTTATCATGGTTTCTACCTAAGGTTAGGAATAAAAGACATATGGAAGATAAAGCAAAAAGTGGAGTATATGAAAATAGCATAAGAGCATGAAAAAGAACAAGTCAAAAATATAGCACAAAGGTGAATTAAAAGTACTATTATTTTTATATGGTTTTTTGAAGGAATTTCTATCAATTATGTCAAAATTAAACTAAACTAACTACTATTTTTATGAGCTATTAATGAAGGCAAAAAATACCAAAGTGTCAAATTTAACCTAAAAATCTATCATATTTATGGGTCTTTTGTGAAAGAATTCCTTTAAGTGTCAAAATTAAATCCTAAAATCTAATCAAGAAACTAGTATTTTTATTATTGATTTTTTATTACCAAAAGAAGTAAGACCTAAAATTTAATAGAAACAAAATGGGCCCAGGGGGTGTGGGTGTGAGATCAACGGTGCAGGTAGAAACAAGGGCGCACCAGCCCAAAAGAAATGGCCCAGCATTGTCTTTTTTTGTCACAGACTTATGTTATTGCCAAAACTGTGGTGTGATGGGCCAGTGGGGTTGAGATAGCAAAACGCATAGGCCCAAGGGATGGTTGATCCAATTCAGATTATTTTCAACCAGATTTTAATAAAAAACACAAAATGAAATAACAAATAAATGAAAAAGAAAATAAGAAAAGAGAATTTAGGGTTAACATCTGTGACCTTTCACCTTCTATGCAGACTCGACCTTCTCCCCCAAATCGAACGAAACGGCACACGGCAGTGAGGCTTCCTTCTCCGGTTATATTCTCATAACGCCGCCGTGAATGATGGCTCGTTCCTTTCAGCCTCTCACCTTTTTCCGATCAACTCGATCCTCTTTCCTCGATCTCGCTCTTTCAATCGTCCTTCTCGCCGCTTCGATTTCCTTAATCTTCTCCGGTGTAGACGATTCAATGGTCGTGGAAATCAAATACGATCAGAACCTTCAAATTCGTCGGAGACTACGATGACGAAGGACAATTAGGCGATGATGTGTGAAGGATCCGTAAGTTTCATTCAACTTTCCTCTCTCGATTTGTCTTCTTCTTCTTCTTAGCCTTTTGAATCGCGATTTCTCTATATGTTGTGGTGATTTTTTGATGAAGATGAAGATGAACTGAAGATGAAGATCGTGAGAAAAGAGAGAGTAAAGTTTGTTACGAACTTGTTACGATTCTGTTTCTCCTCTCAATTTTCTGTTCGATTTCAATTTTGAGTTTACTCGATGATGGAGAAGATTAAAGAGTGTTCAAGGTCAGAGAATTGAAGATGATGAAATATGGATGAATGAAGATTCGGGAGAAGATGCAGAGATGATGAAGAAAGAAAGGATGAAGAGGATTGAGAGTGATGAACGAATGATGAAGGTTGAAGTGATTCAAGGTGATGGATGAATGGTGAAGGTTGATCGCGGTGAAGAAGATTGAAAGGGTGGAAATGACGTGAAGAGATGAAAATGGTGGAGGAGGCTCTGTTATATAGGTTGATGGAAGGATGTGAGCGATTCAGTTAGAGGTTGAGATTTAATCAGTTAGAGGAGAATGATTGGTAGCCCTAGGATTGAAATTCGGTTATGAGATGGAGGGTGAGGATTGAAGTTTGTTTTTGAGTTAGTTTTGATTCTGTTAAGTTAGTTATGTGGAGGTTATGAGGTTGTAACTGATTCTGTTACGCAGAGTGTGAGAGTTAGGAATTCAGTGAGGCTAATTGGTGGGTTAAGAAGTTAATAGCAGTTAAGTGAGAACTGAAAATAGGTAGTTAGGTTCTGTTACTGAATTTTCTGTTATGACTGATTTCCTTCTCAATTTTCCTCTTCTTGTAATTCTGTTATGAGAGTTTTTTGTAAAATTCTGTTGTGAACCAGGTTTTCTTTTGCCAATTTCTGTTGAGCTGCTGGTGAACTGATGTCGGTTTTTTTTCTCCTTGCATTCTGAAAATTGCCCTCTCTTTAGTACTGATGCCGACTCGGTTTATTTGTTATGCAGGTTTTGATGAGCTAGCAGGTTGTTGCAACGGGGCTGTTGCTGTTGAGTGCAAGATCGGTTTATCGTTGATGACGGTTGGTATGTTAGAAGGTTTGTTGTTGAGTTTAAGAGTGCTTGATAGGATTAGAATAGAGGTTAGTCAATCAAAGTGTGAGGTGATTAGTTGAGGATTGATTAATAGGTTTAGGACTTTATGGTTGATGTATGAGTTTATATGGCTGATGAAATTTGCTTTGGCTTGTTGGAAGTGCAAACTGTTTGACTGTATGAACATATGTACTGTTATGAACTCGCGGTGATGACTGAACTGTTAGAATCTTTTCTGGATTGTGCAGGAGTTAGTAGTGTATGGTATGTTAGTGATGCTGGTGGTTTAATTGAAAGTGCAGCAGGTTTGCGGTGTAGCTGCGGTTTATTCTGTCCATGCAGGGCTGACTTATGCATCTGTTATGATTTGTCTTGACAGGTTTGGGAGTTCATGGCATTGGTGTAGGATGACTCTAAGGTGTGAGGCTCGGATATGTTCGTATGGTGTATCGAGGGGCATGACATGGTGCGGATAGGAATGATGAAACTGAAGATGATCCTGAACAAAAGACATGGTTTAGAATAGGTTTCCAACACTATGTTTTTAAATTTCAATTTTTGTGAAGATGTAATGATACTGTGGTGGGATTGGAATGGGTGAATGTATTTGTATGGATATGATTTTTGTAATGAATGGAGACTATTGAACATCTTTGTAATCTTGTATGAGTTTGAATGGACTTTTTGTGTATTAGCTTTGAATGATTGATTGAATCATTTGGACTCTTGAACTTGAATGGTTAGCACAACTTGAATTTATAGGAAAACTTTGTCTTGTGATTTTAGAATTCAAATGATGATGTCTCTTGCAAAAAATTTTTTCTCTTTCAAATCTAAAGACTGAAATTTCCCCCTTCTTTGACTTTATGTCCACAAAATCGATGGTGCACAAACTCTTGCGTTTGAAACGACGTAATTGTCCTGACTAAGATCTCTACTAGCCCACCTCTTGCGCCACTGCACCCGTACCACAATAATGCCTTGCGTCTTTGAATATGGTGAGAAATGAAGCCCAGTAGAACACTTTAACATGAAATTCGATAAACCCCATTTGAATTAACCAACTCAGGCACCCTGATAAAAACCCCATCTTCTGATACGTATAGGGAAATAAGCCCCGAACTCTTGATCTTGGTGGATCGTGAGGAAAAATAGCCTTGTAGCTTAATGATATAGACGTCCACAATAACCATGAATTCGAAACCTGATTTCAATTACCCAAAGCATACAGAGGGACCAGTTGAAATAAGCTAATTTAAGATAGGAGCCTCAGAGCCACATGGAAACCCTAAACTTTCGACCATTGATCCCAAGGCCAAGTTATTGATTACTGATGTATGATATGTTAGATGACCTAATGGAGTTATGCGGATGAAATGCAAAGCCTAAACCAGATAGAAATTAAAGGGTAGGACAAATTTGGGGTATGACAGCTGCCCCTATTTAATCGTCTTAAACCTGAAGGTGAGATTGACGCTAGTCTTTCGAACCTTCGAGGTGGAAGAAGATTAAATATCACAGTACCAGAAATTTGTCCTGAAAAGATGGTATAAAGGCTATCCTTATTTTGTTTTTGTTTTGATATCTGCTGGGGAAAGAGAAATTTTGTTTTTCTGGTGGAGTATATGGATGACTGGTGGTTGTCAGGCGGGAACTGACTTCACCGTATGATATTAGACGTGGACCGAAAATGATGGAAATGATTTGCCAGGGCGAGAACTGGACTTTGAAAAAGTTTGCCAGGGCGAGAACTGGGCTTTAAAAAAGTTTGCCAGGGCGAGAACTGGACTTTGAAAAAGTTTGCCAGGGCGAGAACTGGACTTTGAAAAAAGGTTTGCCAAGGCGGGAATTGGGCTTTGAAAAAGGTTTGCCAAGGCGGGAATTGGGCTTTGAAAAATGATTACCAGGATGGGAACTGGATTTTGAAGTGATTACCAGGACGGGAACTGGATTTGGAAAATGATTACCAGGACGAGAATTGGGTTTTGAAAAAATATTACCAGGACGGGAACTGGGTTTCGAAAATGATTACCAGGACGGGAACTGGGTTTTGAAGATGATTACCAAGACGGGAACTGGGTTTTGAAGTGATTACCAGGACGGGAACTGGGTTTTGAAAGGGTTTGCCAGGATGGGAACTGGGCTTTGAAGTGGTTTGAAGGTCGGAAGGCAAAGGATTCACAACACGGGGGTTGGACCTGAAAAGTTTTCCCATACGGGGGAAGGGACCATGGAGACTAGTGACGACTAGACTCGATCAAAAGACATAATCACGAAGATGTTGATGCTTGCGAAGCATAAGAATTACATTAATCCCTCAGGCCAAAGGCGGGGTGTAACTCTTCAAGAGTGGCAATCGTTCGAATTGCCACACACCAAGTATGGTTATTCAAATGATTGAAAAATGAGATGGGTTGAATGCCCACCCTCATTCGCACTCTAATTTGCACGCAGCACACGGGAAATAACCTCGGAGACAACGGTTCTGACGAAGAAAGACATTGTGTCCGATCCACACTGGAGAGAGAAGATGACACTTCTTCTAGGGATATACATCACTTCGTACCTTTTGGGCACATACAAACTGGCTTATGCATTGATGTATGTTTGAATTTTTGTATGGCGTAATGATCCACTTTGATGGATATGCTACGCTTTTGAGGATGCAACGTCATATGCAATGAAAACTATATGCAAGGTGCCAAATAAAGGCCTTGGTGAGATGGGGGAGCAAGATCATTGGGGTCCGTTGCTTGTTGTCTTGAGATACCAATATGAATCGGTGTTGGAGACCTTGTAGTACCAAAGATTATTGGCAACTACCTTGAGGGTTGGAATGTAGCTTTGTTGGGGAGGAAGTGACTTCATTTGACTTTCCCTACATCTTGAATTGCTTGGGGATGGAGAGCTTGAGGAGATTCCCTCGATTCACCATGTTGAGGATGAGAAATTCAGACAAGGGGACCAGGTTGGGAATGGAACAACTCCCATGAGAAATAAACTCATGTGCTTGGGGAGAAACCAAAGTTCCAGGAGAAGTAAACTCCTATGATTGGGGAGAAGGCAATAAAACTCAGAAGATTGTGCCCCAAGCTTCGTGAACTACGAAGGAATTTGTCCCAAAGGATCCTTGGAGAGATTTGTCGAATCTCGAAGTAATTGCCCCAGATTGAACTTAAGAGAGATTCCTCGACTTGATTGCCCCAGATTGATGGAAGCTTGAATGGATGCTTCAGTTGACAGGGTCTTCACACAACTTGCCCCTTGGAGTAATCATCCTTTGAAGTGAATGGCTCATGGAATCGATCAACTTTTTCTGCAGTTGTTCATTGTTTGATCTTCCTTGATGTCAAGTGTTTGTTCACAAGTAAAAGATATTTGTTTTGAAGATGATAATCCTAATGCAATGCTTATGCTAGCTTCGAAATCAAAGTTATTAAAACAAAGTTGTGACATTCAGTGTTTGAATTATTTGTCATATCGATATCAACATAAATGGTAAGCAAACATCTAGGAGTCAGTATTATGCAACTTGGTATAACATGCTTTTGAAATAAACCCTGCTTCAATTAGGTCTTTTAAGGGTTGTAACGTGGCCTGGTTCACGGTTTTAGAAAGGAATGATTTAAGGCTCAAAGTCTAACCTAACCCACCCATTCTTCATGATGTTCTCCAGTCCTAAGTTCAACTTAACCTGATACGAGCGTTCATTCTTCAAGAGGAGTTTGAGATGATTGAGGAACCAATGAAGTTCTTGGATATGGCAGTCACTTTACCTTTCGTTTTTGGTGTCTGATCACACGACTTTGTTCCTTTGATGAGGACCTTTATTTTGTAATCCTCGTTTTTCGCTTCTGCTTTGCTCTTTTTTTTTTTTTGTTTCCCTAAGTTTTGCCTGGACAAATTTTTTTTTAATTCTATTTTGGAGTCCAGCGGGATGCCCTAATTTTTGCCTAAGTCACTTGTTTTCAAGTTGTTGACTTAGCGGGCTTTTCTTTCTTTCTTTTTTGATTCTTTCCATTTTGAATAAGTCGTGTGATCCTGAATCTCTGACTTGTGGGAGTGATTGTGACTGCCTCATTCTTTGATTGATGAGGGATTACCATTGTGATATTGGTTTTTCTCAACCTTTTGAAAGATAACCATTGTTGTATCCTTGGACGCATACTCCTGATGAATTTTGATTGCTCGATTAGGTTAATTGAATGCTACCCTGCCCCTGGGTTAAATGTGAGGGTTTTTTGTTTTTCCTTTTTTGTATAGAAAGGAAACTCCTACTTCAAGGCTCAAAGGGGCTAACGAGGGTCTATCTCCCTTATATCTCCAGTGTTTGGGGATTTGAAACAATGCCTGTACATCCTCAGCGGGGTTTTATTCAAAAGCACATAATTAGAGGTTTTTGCATTTATTATATTTTCATCATTCTCCTTTTGATTTTTTTTTGCTTTAGTCATGAGTTTGATATCGATAGACAGAAAGATATGAGTGAACACGGATGGATTGATTCGAAACTAGCATATGCAGTGCATTTTTATTATGATTTTTTATTATCATTAAAAACAAACAAGTTCTACATGGAAGAAACATTTAACAAAACAAGGAAAATTACAAATGAAAAATGCAGAAATGAATTGATGATTGCCATTGTTGAGGAGGCTTGACTCCGTCTGGACTTGTTGATCTTGAATACTTTCTACAGCTCCTTCCAAACACTTCAGATTACTTCAAAAGAGAGCTCCAACAAAGTCACCCAAGAGTTATAGATTTTTGTGTTACTTTAGGGATTCGAGCAATGCGAGTGATGCAATGCTCAAGTTAAGAGTACGTCTTGCTTATCCCTCGTGCGGGAGCCCCAAGCATAGTTGCTAGAGTGGTAATCACCATCAAACATGGAGGAACCTTGCATGGCCGTCAAACTTTAGAAAAGCTATCTGTTGTGAGGAAAATCCAAGAACACCAACTGGAACACCAACTCTCAGGGATACAACTGAGCATAAGAACCTTGAGAAGGAGAGGTGCTTTTATTATTATCCTACCAACGAGTTTAAACAGGGAATTTGTTGATTTTCGAGACTTTCTGAAATCTAGGCACTCATTCGAGCAAAGGAATTCCATTCACCCACATGTTTCCTTCCTGAAGGGTTATATGCCTCCCATCAATCAACTGTTGTACTTTGGCTTTGAAAGCGTTGCAGTCCTCAGTTGAGTGCCCTGCTGATCCAGCGTGATATCCACATTGCACATTAGGGTCATACCAGGTGGAAACGGTTGTGGTGGAGGCTTTAGAGATTTGGGAACCACCAATGAGCTTTGAACTAGATATGGAAGAAGTTTGCTATATGTCATAGGAATCTGGTCCAAAGGAGCATTTCTTCGTTCCAAATTACTTCTAGGTTGGCGTTGATTCGGATGACCTTGTTGATGTGGAACACATTGCTTTTGTGGCAAATACTGAATCGGTTGTTGTTGGACCATATGAGGTTGTTGATTGATAGTGGTGGCAAAGGCTTGTGGAATATATTGGCCAGGAGAAACTAGTACCATCTGATAGTTAGGAACCTGAACCTGAGGATAAGCAAGGACTTCCTCTTCTTCAATCTCAGAAACTGCATTTATTTCACTTTTCTCTTCTTCTGTGAGTTCGGAAACATAAGCAATATCCTGAATCTTACCAACCCTTAAGGCGCTTTCAATTCGTTCTCCTACGACAACCAAATTTGAGAATTCGGAGGAAGCACATCCAACCATCATGTTCAGATAGGGATCTTTCAAAGTATTCATGAACATGTCTACAAGCTCTCGTTCTAAAAGAGGAGGTTGGACTCTGGAAGCTAATTCTCTCCATCTTTGTGCATATTCTTTAAAAGACTCATCAACCTTCTGAGTTAAACTTTGGAGTTGTAGTCTAGTAGGAGCCATGTCACTGTTGTACTTGTAATGCTTGAGAAAAGCCTCTGCTAATTCATCCCATGTGCGGACATGGGTTCGTTCAAGTCGTGTATACCACTCAAGGGATGCCCCACTTAGGCTATCCTGAAAGAAGTGCATTAGAAGCTTATCATTTTCTGTATACGGTGCCATCTTGTTGCAGAATGCCTTGATGTGACTCATCGGACAAGTGGTACCCTTGTATTTCTCAAAACTGGGGACTTTGAACTTAGCAGGAATCTTGATATCAGGCACTAGGCACAAATCAATAGCATTTAAACCTGAGGAGCTTCGAACTTCTAAAGCCTTCAATCTTTCTTCCAAGAGATGAAATTTCCTCTCATTTTCCTCGATTGGGAACTTGAAAGCTTCGAGTTCAGAATCGTTCTCATGATGTGAATCCTCCTTATTTGGAACTTCCACGGGCACATGTTTTGATCCTCCATTAGCAACAGTAGTCAGAGTACTATTAGCCAATTTAGCAACACTTTGTCTTAGCTCTTCTTGCCCTTGAACAACAACATGGAGAGTCTCAAAGAGTTGGGTCATCCTTTCCCCCATAGTATCCAAGTCCTTACGAAGCTCAGCCTGATTCTGTTCGAGATGGTCCATGATTCTCTTCTGATTAATCCTTGTATGCTACGGATGTAGGGAAGTCAAAGGCGTTGATGAAGCAGAAATCTGGATTGAAAGGGACCCCAATTAGCTTCTGATGCGGAACCATGAAATGTATGATGATATGAATGCAATGTTTCATTTCCGAGGAATCCTAAAGTCTTTTCACACATTCTTTCTTTTATCCTTTTTTGAAACCAAAGCTTCCTTTTTTTTTTATAGAATATCTTTTCTTTTCTTTTTTCCTTCTTTTCTATTTCCTTTTTCTTTTCATTTCTTTTTTTGGAAATAGACTTTAGAATTCCTCACAAATGAAGTGGATAAAACAATGATGTTATGCAATGCAAGCATGGGATCAAGGTCCATATAATCTTGGTAACCACCGCACAATCCTCTGAATAACTGATATAAAACCTCCTTGCAGGCCAAATGTCACAGGATCAAAGGTTCGACGCCTTTTTGAACACCAGAATGTCAAGCACCATGAGAACAGACCAAATAAAGGTCCGACCTCAAATATGAAGAAGCAATGGTATGTAGGAGCCAAGGTTTCCTGTCCCACCCCAATCTCACGGGTATGAATTCTAGACACGGACAGGTGGTCCCTAATGGTCACTAGGGTCTACAGTTCCCATGGGGTACAAAGTGTTTGAGGCAGCAAGGGTGCCAGACACAGTGTTCCATGAAAGAACCTCGCCCAGTTGTGGCACCCCATGTTGAACTCGATCGTAGCAAGGGCCACGGGAGTCAACATGAGCATCCACGCTAATCCTATGTGTCACTGGCCTGGGTAGTGGGCCTTTTACCTCACACAAACCCCCCACCTGCAAAACAGAACAGAAGACCCCAAGGAACACAAAATATAATCCATATGCATGATGTGCAAGCAGAAATAAACATGATATGCAAGCAGAAAATAAACATGCAAACATATATACAAGATATAGACATAAAACAAATAAACACCCAATAAAATAAAACAAACAAAGGCTAGGATCGACTTGCTTAGGTAAGTCCCCAGCAGAGTCGCCAGCTGTCGCACGCTCGCGAAAAATGAACAGAGTCGCCACCAATATATTTATCCCATAAGGGAAAGGAATATCAGAAAACCTAACAAAGGAAGGATCAGGGTCTTGCGACCAGAGAATCTAGGTGCGGGAGTCGGTTACGCGAGGGGAAGGTGCTAGCACCCCTCACGCCCATCGTACTCGATGGTATCCACCTATGTTTGTTTCTATCTAAAGGGTGTGTCTATGTCTATGTATATGTGAATGAATGCAAAAGAAATACGGGGAAAAGAAGGAATTATTTACAAGTGTGCTCGTTCAAGCCCCGCGACTTGATGCCTACGTATCCCTTTCAGGAATCAGAGCGCCGTAGTTCGGCTAAAGATTTTCTGTTTGTTTTTGTGTTTTTTAGTTGGGCGGAGTTAACGCTCGCGCTCTTGCATAAGGGATCGACCTAGGATGCAATAGAGCGGAGATAACAATGCCCTTAAGAAAGGAGAGAAAGAGAGAGAGTTTGAGTGTTTCGAGGAAATCCCTAAAGCAAGGGAAACTCGAGTTACTCTTTGGTTTGTGTTTTTTAGAATTTGGGAACTTACGCCCGAATGGAACCCTAAAGCAAGGGAAATCCAGGCACTCGAATGATTCCCTAAAGCAAGGGAGATCCAAGCTTCCATTCCCTTTTAAAAGATTTTCACTTTGATTATTAGTGTTTTAAGTGTTTTCTTTGTATTTTTTAAAGGGATTTTATTCAAGCATTTTTATTAGTGTTTTATGTTGAAAAGAAAAAGAAACTATCCTAAGCATGAAGGGAATTTCTACCTAATGTTATCATGGTTTCTACCTAAGGTTAGGAATAAAAGACATATGGAAGATAAAGCAAAAAGTGGAGTATATGAAAATAGCATAAGAGCATGAAAAAGAACAAGTCAAAAATATAGCACAAAGGTGAATTAAAAGTACTATTATTTTTATATGGTTTTTTGAAGGAATTTCTATCAATTATGTCAAAATTAAACTAAACTAACTACTATTTTTATGAGCTATTAATGAAGGCAAAAAATACCAAAGTGTCAAATTTAACCTAAAAATCTATCATATTTATGGGTCTTTTGTGAAAGAATTCCTTTAAGTGTCAAAATTAAATCCTAAAATCTAATCAAGAAACTAGTATTTTTATTATTGATTTTTTATTACCAAAAGAAGTAAGACCTAAAATTTAATAGAAACAAAATGGGCCCAGGGGGTGTGGGTGTGAGATCAACGGTGCAGGTAGAAACAAGGGCGCACCAGCCCAAAAGAAATGGCCCAGCATTGTCTTTTTTTGTCACAGACTTATGTTATTGCCAAAACTGTTGTGTGATGGGCCAGTGGGGTTGAGATAGCAAAACGCATAGGCCCAAGGGATGGTTGATCCAATTCAGATTATTTTCAACCAGATTTTAATAAAAAACACAAAATGAAATAACAAATAAATGAAAAAGAAAATAAGAAAAGAGAATTTAGGGTTAACATCTGTGACCTTTCACCTTCTATGCAGACTCGACCTTCTCCCCCAAATCGAACGAAACGGCACACAGCAGTGAGGCTTCCTTCTCCGGTTATATTCTCATAACGCCGCCGTGAATGATGGCTCGTTCCTTTCAGCCTCTCACCTTTTTCCGATCAACTCGATCCTCTTTCCTCGATCTCGCTCTTTCAATCGTCCTTCTCGCCGCTTCGATTTCCTTAATCTTCTCCGGTGTAGACGATTCAATGGTCGTGGAAATCAAATACGATCAGAACCTTCAAATTCGTCGGAGACTACGATGACGAAGGACAATTAGGCGATGATGTGTGAAGGATCCGTAAGTTTCATTCAACTTTCCTCTCTCGATTTGTCTTCTTCTTCTTCTTAGCCTTTTGAATCGCGATTTCTCTATATGTTGTGGTGATTTTTTGATGAAGATGAAGATGAACTGAAGATGAAGATCGTGAGAAAAGAGAGAGTAAAGTTTGTTACGAACTTGTTACGATTCTGTTTCTCCTCTCAATTTTCTGTTCGATTTCAATTTTGAGTTTACTCGATGATGGAGAAGATTAAAGAGTGTTCAAGGTCAGAGAATTGAAGATGATGAAATGTGGATGAATGAAGATTCGGGAGAAGATGCAGAGATGATGAAGAAAGAAAGGATGAAGAGGATTGAGGGTGATGAACGAATGATGAAGGTTGAAGTGATTCAAGGTGATGGATGAATGGTGAAGGTTGATCGTGGTGAAGAAGATTGAAAGGGTGGAAATGACGTGTAGAGATGAAAATGGTGGAGGAGGCTCTGTTATATAGGTTGATGGAAGGATGTGAGCGATTCAGTTAGAGGTTGATATTTAATCAGTTAGAGGAGAATGATTGGTAGCCCTAGGATTGAAATTCGGTTATGAGATGGAGGGTGAGGATTGAAGTTTGTTTTTGAGTTAGTTTTGATTCTGTTAAGTTAGTTATGTGGAGGTTATGAGGTTGTAACTGATTCTGTTACGCAGAGTGTGAGAGTTAGGAATTCAGTGAGGCTAATTGGTGGGTTAAGAAGTTAATAGCAGTTAA